>NC_137743.1:37498977-37583977 GCF_963264785.1 Psittacula echo | reverse complement strand
TAAAGGAAACAGAGTTCCTTCTGGGTGCCCATAATAAAGCACCAAACCCAATATGCACATGGAGATGGCGAAAGCCTTTTCGATTGTCACTGAAAATAGAAAAGGTGAATGTTGACAAGATTTCAGATATTTTTTTGAAATAGGGAAACTGAAGTTAAAAATGAAGCCCTCGTGTGGTCAACACGTTGGAGGAAATTCAAAGACTCTCATAAAATAAACATATTTTAAGAAGTGTTTTGAATTTCACTGTGTAATTTCTGGCCAACAGAAATTACAGTTGTATCTTTGGAGGGACATTATGTCATATCAATGGTCATTATGCAAAAAAAATAAACTGAAAAGTTGATGCCTTAACCCATTCAGCTATTAAAATGCAGACACAAAGAGAATAGCTTTTCTTCAGATTTTCTACTAGAAAACTTTGCACCACTGTGTTGCAATGATAAAATATTTGGATTTGATGTTACAGAAGATATGTAAATTGTTCCTTGAAAAAACACAAGTACAAAGCATTGCATGCTTTGGCGAAGGAATCTCATCAGTAGTTATTAGAAAATACAACAGTTTATGTCCTGAAAAATAAAGGAAATTATCTGAAGCATGTGCATAAGCTAAAATATCCCAGCCTGAAGCATGCTGTAAGTTGTTTCTAGCTATATTTAACTGTAACCTTTGGAGTCTCAAAGTCTGAGGAGAATATCTGTTCTGTCAGGTAATGGTGATGGCATGCATCTGTGTATACATCCACGTATCTTCAAACATGCGCATGTATGCCCTTGTTTTTCTTCAGCATTATTAAGAAAAGCCGTCCATACTTCACCATGTTGTTACATGTGTCTGTCTGCTGATTATAAAATGTGTTAAACAGTATTTAAAAAACAAAAAAATGCAGAGCTGCGCTTTGATTTATTCAGTGAACAAAACATATGCTCGCTGTTCTGTTCTGTGTAATTCATATGATCAATAAAATTTTCTTTAAAAAGAGCAACTTTGGCATTTAGAAGGATTATGCTGCTGAAGAAAAAATGCTTCACTCTTGCTATATGTAGTCAACCTCAATGCTCTTGCACCAAAATAAGTTTTTGTCTCGCTAATGTCTATTTTTATGTATTTATTATTTCTGATCTTCAGGGTTGAAGCTGTATATTGTGGCTGTTATCCGCTGTGTCCCAAAGCCTTGGTGTACCCAGAGATATTTCCAGGTAGCTGCTTTGTTGCATATTCTTTTTGCTGAAATGTAATAATGTGATTCATGCTAAAATACAGAGTTTGAGACTAAACTTGTGCAAAAGCAATTGTTTATTTGGCAAGCTAACATGTTAGTGTTAAAGAAAATTTTATGTGTTTTAATACATTAGACGAAGTTTATATTTGCCATCTGTTCTTTTAAGATAACACAAAAGCAAGTTTTGAAATAGCATTCTTCATTGTTAGCATACACAACCCATAATGATAGATTTTTGTTAAAAGGTCAGTGATGCTGCAATGGTTTGCAGATTTTTTTGATACACCAAAAAAAAAACCAAAAAACAAACCCAACGAAAAACCACCAAACCAGAAAGGCCTGAAAATCACACCAAATTATTTAAACAATTTAATACTTAATAGTATGCAACTGTGATACAGGATGCGCACTAATGTAGTACCAGTTCTTTGAAAAATCTCATCACTAAATGTATCACATATGCATTGTGTTACATTAGAATAATGTATTTTAATCACCCAAAGGAGATGTCTAAACAGCACAACTACACAGTCTTATTTAGCATTAAACATCCTTGTGAGCTGAGGTAACCTTATAAAATCATGCTTAAATAATGTAAAACACGAGGCGGCACAGAGCAATATGCATTTTTAATTAGTAAAGTGACTAATATCGAGTGTGTGCTTTGAGGTTTTTGTTTCATTAAAAATGTATCTGTTTTTCCTGCAGCTGAATATCTGTATTCTACACCTGAACAGCTTTTTAAAAGGCTTCAGAATTTCTGCAAGAGACCCGATATTGTGAGGAAACATCTTTATAAGGTAGTTGTTCAGAATAGTTTTAGATGATATAATGCCGTATTGAAGTACAAAGGAAAAAAAAGCCCTTAAAAAACAACATTTAATTAACATACTAATGTTTAAAGGAAACATGCTAGGGAGGGATATTAGTCGTTACACTAACAAGGATTAATTAAAATAGATGCCAGTTGTATTAACCTAGGTCTTATGAAATACGTGCACTTATTGCATGCTACATGCTTTTTTTTTAATTTATTGTTTTCTAAAGTGACTGTCCTTTACATTTGCACCCAAGAGGGTTATAAAAATGAACCTGGATTAATGCAACTCATTAGTTTAAAAGGAAAATAAAAGAAAGATCCCACAATTATACTAATGAGTATAAGCCTACCTTCCTATCCTAATTTAATCTTCAATCCTCAAAAAATACAGGTAACAGGTATCAGGTAAGATTTCTCTGCCTTTTGGAATTATTTGAATTATTTTCATAATTACAGTTATTCTAACTCTTTGTTTTTATGTTGAACATAAAAAAAAGTTTATCGGAAGCATAATATGATGGTATTTATCACGTCCTATTCTTTGCAGTTATTTATGAAAAGAAAGTACAGTTTCAGTAGCAGACTCTCCGTTCAACTTCTGATCTAGTGTTCAATGCTAGATCCACTTTTCACGTTTTTAAGTGGTGTATTTATACTGCTAGGAGTCAAACTTTAAAAAAAAAAAGAAATTAAACAATTGTAGGTGAAGCAGTAAATTCTGGCAATGAAGACCTATTATTATATGACGCTGCTTTTATAAAAATAACTGCTATTAATTTTCTTCATGCTGATATGTAAATTTGCAGCATTTTATGACTTTATCAGTCTAGCCAGGTTGGATACGCATTACCCCACACGACAAAGGTGTTTCAGGTTGTAAAAAAGCCAAATTCGGCTGAAAGTCCTTAAAGGTTTGGGAATGCGTAGAAATACTCTTCATGTTGCCTGTGCAATTCAAATGTGGTCTTTTAGTGTTCCCTGTATGTCACTGTCCAGGCACACTCTTAATGAGCATGTGGAGTAATCTTAATTTGGAGACTCATGCTGCCGACAGACCTAACCTCCTCTCTCCACCTTCCTCCCTCTGGAGACCAGAAAGTTTGGATCTTGCTGTGTGTCGTCCTCCTCTCTGCCCCTTCCCGCACACATGGAGCAGGAGGAGTAAGGGTTTAGCCCATGCCTGACTTAATTTGTGTCCTAAAAATAGACATTTACATAATGATGCATCAAAGATGATGTTGTTTCTGCAGGAAACAGTTAAACTTCAGGAAAAAAAGAGAGAACCAAAAATGCAATTTAACACCCAATTTCAAGCTCATTATCTTTCATTGTCTATTAACTTGGCAATGGTTCAGAAGGTAGCTCATAATAGTTTAAAATGCTGACTGAACACTTCCAGTGTTCAGCATTACTTCTTGAGTCAGTAGTATCGTATGGTTATACATGGTGGCTTCAAAGGGAGAACAGTCCTTAAATGTTTACCTTGACATTTCTCAGTGCTTCAAGCTCAGCTAGTAGTTGTGTGCACATGGATCTGCTCACTGCATGTGAATCCCCAGCTCTGAAACAGCCAAGGTGCACTGAAAGTGGAAATAACAGTAGAAGAAACGATAATATAAAATAGCATGAGTTTAAAATATGTACATGAGACTTGTAAGCAAAATGCTGATTTGCTTGAAGGATTTTTCTCCTTTAAAAAAAAAAAAAAAAGCAACCCTTGTGATGATTTGCAGGCAGAAGCTTGAGGTTTTTATCTTGCCCCATGCGTATGGCCTTGTGCACTATTAACAGCGCAGCCCTGTTCCTGAGTGTTTGAGCTGAATGTCTGCAACAGGTAGCAATTACGCTGAATGGAGGATCGTTTTAAAATGAGTAAATCAGGGCCTAATCCAGAACCTGTAAGCACCAGAGAAAAGATCCTGTTGTCTTTAATAGGCTTTGGATCAGCTCGGAGAATACTCTTAGAGTTGTCTTTTTTGTACCTACACCCACGTACACAAAGTCTTCCTTTTGCAATGAAACTGCGCAAAACCTCCTAGAATGACGCTCACTCAGATATGTGCTGTTAATGTCATTATAGTTGGAACAACGTTGCTTCTTAGGAAGCTGAAAAGAATGAAATCATGAAGAGTACTCAGCACTTCCACTGTATTTTCACTTTTTTTAGATCAATATAATATTATATATATGTTGTAGTAGAATAGAAAAGAGACCCCAGTACAGTAGCACATACTAACTAGCTACTTTTCTTTCAGAAACCTTCCTGACATACTCGTTTGTTGAAGTTCATAAAGTATCTGTGAAGCCTTGAGAGCAAAATGCTTTAAAAGCAAATTGTGCTTTTCTCCACTGATTGAGGATTCTGCTTCATAGATTGGGAAGTAATCATCATCAGAAGTACTTTGGCTTATCCTTTTACATATTGTTGGGGTTTTATTATGAAGGATATCCATAATAATTAGACAGTGGCCTAATTAAACAAGCAGTTTATTCCTTCAGTTGTCTTCAGTGACTGTGCTAACAAAGTTAGGGGCAAAATGGAGATAAACGGCAGAAGGGCAGTCAGTTCAGGGAGGTGGACACAGAGGATATCCCTGTGAAAATGCACAGACCAAGATATTAAACTGTAATAGCTTACTTTTATGGAGCAGATTCATGCTGGCAGACATTTAAAAATGTCCATAATATGAGCACCTATGAAAACCTTTCCAAATGATGTATTACTCACCCTGTGTATTCTCACAGCTCCAGCGCTGGCTTATTTGCATTTTGATGTTGCCTTCTACCAGTTATTAGCAGAAGATTGAGATGAGTGGAAAACAAACCTTATTTGTTATCAATTATTTGTTCTGTTCCAGTTTTATGGAATCAGATGTTTCTCTCCTGTTCTGGATATTTGCGGTTGCCAAAATGCCAGAGTTAAGCAAGGAACAACAGGGCATCAGTTTCCCATGGAGTACACTGTAGAACCTGTCACAGTTTGCAAGCTCGCTATCTAATAGATTTAAAATTTAAAAAAAAATTAAATAAAAATAGGGGAAAACATTTGTTTCTGCATTATTTTCTTTAAGTTTACCTTTCAGTTCCCTCACTTCAGTTTCTTAATTTAAAACAGCATGTATAAAGAGTATACAGTGGAAAGGGACAAGAAGAGTTGCCAAAAGCCAGGCATGGAAGGAGCTGACAACTTTAAATAATCTCTCCCAGCCCTCCCAGCTGAATGAGTGCGGGTTGACATGCTGTCAGCTTCAGTTCCTACAGAAAAATCCTACTCTCACTCATACTTGTTCAACGGAGAAAAGAATTTGGCCCACTTTCTGACATTCATCTTCTCATTTCCATCACACTGCAGAAGCTCACCTGCCTATGAAAAGACACATGGCGTGATTCTTTTTTTCTTTCTTACACCACTGTAGAAGGAAGTCTGCTGAATTCAAAGGGATTAAACTGCTGTAAAATCAAATTAAGATCCCAGTTAGACCGTAGACATCTGAATTGTTTCCAGGCTTAGGATTTGGCTGTATAGGGCAGTTCTAACAAAGCTTTTTTTTTTTTTTTTTTTTTTTTACCTCTCTTTTTGCTCTGATTTGAGATAAAGCAGTATCTTTGGTATGTCAGGAAAAAACATAGAAAGGAAAACTGATCTTGGATCACCGTGCCATGTGTTTAATACTATGGTTTTGATATTTGTGATATTTGGGAGAAGGCTGACATAGGTAAAATTAGGTCTTTTAGAGTTAGAGATTGATCCTAACCCTGAACATGAAGATTTTATCATCTTTCATAACCTTCTAGTATTAAGTACGTAAAACCTAATAAGCTGTACATAATAGTTCTCCATTTGGCATTCAGGCTTTTGGAAACTCCTGATCTTGTCTTTCACATCTTCCTATACCAAAGCAGTTCATCATATTTTTGCAGACAGCACCAAAAGCATTTCCTTCAATTAGCTCAGAGTTTCCCCACCTTCAGTTGCATTGAGCGTCTTCTGTCTTCTTGTTCTGGAGTCAGTTGCCTGGAAGCAGAAGCTCCCCATCCATCTTTTCTATACTATTCATTATTCTGTAAACATTTGTCAGACACTTAAAATGCCCTGGTCTTTTCAGTCTCTCCTTGTGAATGCTATTCCATGTTTAAGCTCTAATCATTCAAGCTGGTTTGATGCTTGAGAGCTGGTTTTGTGCTGGTGTGATCATTGCTTTACAGAGTATTCTAGGCCATGCCATCAGTTTATGTTATATGTTGTACTCTGATAATTTTCAACCTGTTCCTTATGGAGCCAAACCTACTGTTTACTTTTTAATGGTGAATGTATATTGAACAGATGTTTGCTTACAGTGTTCTCCAGATCTTTTGTCCTGAGCTGATAAAGTTAATTTAGAGCTTTATAGGATATGCAAATAGTACAAGTATTTCCAGCCATCCTGCTGGCTTTGTGTTCATCAGCAGAGCATGATTGCAGATTAAGAAGATGGCATTGGGTCAAATCTGTGTTTCTACCTGCCTAACATTAGGCACTGGTCAGAAGGAGGTTAGAAGCACAAGTGGGAAACTTGCATTTGCCTCTTGAGATACTCAGTTTCCAGTAACCATAATTTAAAGTGGTTTCAGAGATGGTCTAGATCTGCTTCTCGGAGCCTGAATGGAAAGGTTATAGTTGCCTAGGAACTCTGGAGTGCAGCATGCTGTGTCCATGCTTTCCCATCTCTGTCTCAGTGCTTAGGCATAGGATCCTAAGTGAAATGTTTGTAACATAAGGATTTCTTATGTGAAAGAAAACTTTGGTTACTTATTTAGAATATAAAATCATAGAGTAATTAAGGAAGTCTGGAGGTAATCTGGTTAGCCTTTCCTGAAAGGAGGGCCAGCTTCCAAGTAGGATCTAACTTCAAGTTTGAACTAAGTTGTTCAGGGTTGCATCCAGGTTAGACTTGCCATTTTTCATTACCATATGTATGACTGATATAGGTGAAACCCAGCTAGCCTAGGAGGTTTGCACAGATGGAAGACGTGCTGGACTGTGGGACACAGTTTAAGTATCTTGGGCAACCTTAAGTCTTTAAGCAGCGTATGGGTCTGGAAGCAGCCATGGTAGAGGGGGTCTGCTAGCTAACGTGAATCATCACTGTGGAAGGAATGAGCTAATAGGTAGGCTGTTGAAATCACCTGCTAGGTTATTCTAGGATCCAGCCATTCATATATAGATATAATATATGTGTATGTATACATATATGTAAGTATGCATATACATATCTACATGGCCTGCACCCAACCTTCTCCCAGGGCTTGCCTTGCTCTTGGCTCTCTGAGGTTTGTGTCTATGAGATTTCAGTTCTCTGAAGATGTTGGTCTGTAGCTGGCTGTACTTGTAAAGCAGGCATTAAAAAAAAGCTTCGTTAAATAGCAGTTATGGACCAATCTTTCAGCATAAACACCAGGACTTTGAACTTCTTATTATAACAGTATTAGATAGCTTCCAATTTAGTTTTAGAAAGTAAATTAAAACTGGCAGATGAACCACAGCCACTGCAAAATGATAGGTGGAAAAACTGATGAAAGGAAATAGGATTGACTTTGAAAGAAAAGTTGCAAAAAGCATGAAAACTTAGGTTTTCAATATATTTTATTCAAATTACCTTGAGAAAGGAAGCTTGAAACTGTTTTCCTACTGTTGTGGTTTGTCAGTATGCTCTGAACCAACTGTGCAAGGTACCCACCAACTTACCTTGTGTAACCTTGCATCCAACATTCGATGATTTTTGTTTAAAGACAGAAAGAATGAAATGAGTTTTAAAACGCCAGCATAAGAAACTGCAGAACAGACCATTTTATTCAGGGAAATACAATTACTCTACCAAAGAGTATTATATAGCTCTGACTTGGGCCTCACAATGTACCCAATTCATGTAAACCAATGCTGTCTTTTGATGGTGGTTTCCAAAGGTGCTTGAAGTTTGAAAGTTGAGCTCCAAAAATAATTACTACAACCTGCTTTCCACCTTGATTTCACCCCAGTATTCACTTACAGAGCGAAGGATTTGAGTCATAGAGTAAAGCTGATCCAAAATTGGCTCTGTAAATCACTCTGCTGTCTTGCCTGCCAATTTCAGGTTTTGTGCTGAATAATAGTCTCTAGTTCTTAATTTTTTTAAAGTACTTTTTTAAAAAGTGCATAAAATTTATGCCAAATCAGTACTTTCTGCTTGAACTCCAGCAGTCCTGAAACAATAGATCTGAATGGATGACCAGTCCTTATGAAATTCTAAAGGTTAATTCTGTAGTCTAATGATGGCAGAATAGATGATAGTTGCTTATGTTTAGGATCTTAGGACACAAGATACAATCAAGTTGATTATTTCATAAAAGATATTGTAGTGCTACTGACATATTATTATTATGCTGCATGTTCTTCATGGGGAGATCTGACTTTATGTGAAAACTTTGCTTCCCTTGATCTCTCCATACTTAGGAACTGTTGACTGAATCACTGTTCCTTAAAAAAACGAATGCTCAGACTTTTGCAGACTTCCCGAAAAATGGAGTTGAATTTGTTCGCTCCAAGGTAACTCTAAAATAAAGCCCAGTAGCGAGACTGATGATGATCAAACAGGAGAATTAGGCCCTCACTGCTGCTGGTTTGTGGTTTTGCAAGGTCTGAGGGTGAGAGAGGCAGGTCTGTCCCCTCAGGTGTCCAGTCTTTGGTGCATCTGCTGAGACCACCAGTAAAGCGGACGGATGTTTGATGATGCTCATCCAGGAGCAAATAACCTGGGACTGCTGACCTGTCTTTACCCGTCTTTAAAAAAAAAAGCTGAATTCACCCCCATTTCCAAATAATGCAGCTTAAGTGTTCTGTGAACAGCTTGCTTCCACCCCTCCTGAAATTCTGGTTGCTGCAGAGGATTTCAGCACAGAGCTGCACTCCTTCCCACACGAGAAATGTCCCTTTTGTGTCCCAGCATCTAATGCGGCTTCGTGCGCTTCTCTCTTCTGCTTCCTTGTAGGGCGAGACGGCTGGGTTTTCTTGGGCAGCACTCGGCAGTAAATTCAGGTCTCTGCTCGCAGCAGAACCGAAGGAAGATTTGTGACAGATGGGGCTAAGTCACAAACTTGCAGCCTCAGGCAGAATTGTGGAAGTTTCCAGAGTGTGCCCATATTTACCTGATCAGAGAGAAAAGAAAATCTGCAGAGGAAGCCGAGCCTGGCTGCTTGTCATAGCTGACACAGAGCCATCTGCCACAAACCTGTGGCGGCTTCAGATCTCCAATCCCTGCCACCACCCCAGCTCAAATTAAATACAGATTCTTAGAGATGTTATGATGGTTACACATGTCCTCGGCATCACATGCAGGAGACTGTTCAAAAAAAATATGTGGCCTGTTGTGTAACCGCACTCATGTATCCCATATGTGGTGCCACATTGAATTTCCGGTTGAATCTGTTTTTATCCTTTGTACTGGATGACATGGTGCCTGAATTCTTTCTTTTCGCCGACACGATGGCAGCCAAGCTGCAGCTTCAAACGCTCACACTTGGCTGAGTTTCTACCTAGGTTGCCAGGTTATCATTGGAGCCTTATTGTGTCCTCAAAGGGCCACAGGGCCTGAAAGGAGGATCCGAATGCTGCCGGACTAATTGGACAGCCATGTCCGGGTTGTTTGGAGGCAAAGGGCTGCTTTAGCACTCTTTTTTTTTCTTTTCTCTCTATTTTTTTTTTTTTTCCAAATTAATGGCTCTCTGGCACAGGGGTTTTTAAGTGAAGGTATTAATAAGGGGTCTGGCAGGTAATCCCATGATTCATGGAGTTACATTTGCATTTAATTAATCTTAAAGAAAGCTGAAAGATAAACAGCTGTAATTCACACTAGCATGGGAAATATGCTACATGGTGCCATCTATCCAATTAAATGAAAGCCAAGACACTTGTTTTATTTCTCACAAGGATGGAGAACAAACAGATAACAATCAAAATACTTCCAATAAAAACCAGTAGTTTAAATGTAATGGCAGTTCATCAAGAATCTTTGCATCCAGTTGCAAATACAGTCTTTTAAAGATAAATCACTTATGATTCCAGCAGTCAAGCTGGTATATTTGTTGATGTAAAATGTTTTGAAGATGTAGATTGTACAATAAATTTTTAATAAAGTGCCCACTGCAATTTTTAATTAGCATATCTTATTCATGTATAAGTGTGTACATCTATCTGTATGTTTATCACTATGCATATCCTTGTGTCAGAGTCAATGAATGCAATTGTGTCTTTATCTGATGAAGTAGGATCTGTTTTGTAAGTGATAATAAAATGTTACGACAATACCAAGATCTTCAACTCTGCTCTGGGAAGAAGCAAGAAGGCGGCTCTTGGTAAAGCGTTATGTTGTGAAGCCTGGGAAGACCTCTCTTTGTGGACAGGTATGGTTTCAGCTTCCCTCGTATCAGGCAGGGAGAGGAAGTGCGTTCTCCTCATCCAGCAGTGGACACCAGCATCTTTCTTTTGCCCGAGCACTGTCCACAGTAGGTGACAGGCATGAGTTGGCCCTCTCTGCACACGTGCTGTCATGTCTTCTGATGCCATTAAGATGCTGAAATGTCCTTTTTTAGCATGAGAGAGTGCATGCAGTACCTCTCTTTAAAATTACTCCATTAACCAATCAAAAAAACTTAAGGGAGATCCAACGGTAAGTGTTCAAATATTTTCCTAGCACTGCAGAGTTGTAATTTTGCTGTAGTCATCTGTCTTGTACAATGATTCCTCCTCATTTCTGCTCAAGCAAAGCCCAGCTTGGCTCTAGGCATTTAACATGGTTGAGTAGAAGTGGTCTTCTCAAGACAGCGTGCATAGGTGTGGTGGTCATTTTTGGTACAACCAAGTAACAGGACTGCCTTGCGTTCTTACCAGACTGCCTCTGTCTTGCCAGAGTATATCATGAATGCTCACTGATGTTATCACACCTTGCACCAGCAAGAGCAATTTAGAGATTTTTTGTGTCTTTACTGATTGGGAAACTGAGGCATGGTACAATTAAAGTAAATCGGTTCAAGTTTCACGGGGAGTCGTTCTCCAAACCGATAAAAGGGACAAAGGAGATGCTGTAACGTTGCACAAGGGCTTGTGGTGTACAGACTCTATACACCACAGCTCTGTGGTTTTGAGCTGAAGACTCCTGCTGTCCTCCATGCACACCCTGGTAAGGCCCATGACCAAAGGAGGTCTTGCCCAGCTCCTTGGTGAAGTGAGGCTCTGCCTTGCTTAACTTACTGATTGGTGATACTTGGTCTGGTAAGCGAGGGTTCATCTGGATGTAAAATTTTCCCTGCAAGTTACAAACCCTTGCAAATAATGTTCTATAATAGGAAAGCTGTAAGAACTTTGATTGCAGGTGACAAATAGCAGTGCTGCTTTATCTTCTGGCATTCCTTCAGATTCTCAGCAAAGAATCGCAGCTGCTCTAGAGCAAGGGTGAAAATGTCCTTACTGCTCTGAGGACCTTCAGTTTGGCCTGGCCTCTTACAGGGTCCTCAGTCAGGAGGGTGATGTAGGTCTTCCAGGTAGTTGGAGGTGATACTTCCCCGAGGCAGCCTTCCTCCCACCAGCCCACTGTAGACTGAAACAACCTGAGGAAATTTTGCCTCACAGTTTCTGAAGATCATATAAGACAACTGCTAGGCACTGCTTTATTTAAAGCCTTCACTTCATAAGGTCAGACAGACAAATGAGGATCTCTGTCCTGTTGTTCCTACACACATAAGTAAGCGATGAATGTAGAGACCTAATCTTATGAGTAAAATGAGGGATCTTGACTTACTTTCATATTTGGTGATATTTCACCTGCACTGACACAGCAACTGCAGGTGCTTTGATGCAAGTTTTGGCACAGAGTGAAAGCCAAATGGGTTTTTCCAGCTCTTGCCAGGCTCACCAGGCAGCGCTCTGACCAGACAGCTCCTTGCCTCCTGCTTCAGTAACAGGCCAGGCACCTAATCCTACAATCCTTTTGTCTTAGTATCCGAGATCACAGGAAACAAGGGTTTATTCCACATGAGGATTGTTTTTTCCCATATAATAGAAAAGAAAATCCTAAAATAACTAGGGAATTTTGTAGCAAAGCTTTCCAGCAGTCTCGGCCCCACTCTGGTCGTGCTGCACGCACCACGAGGAGCTGCAGTACAGACCAGCTTCCATCCGTGTTCGCAGCATTGGGACCTCTGACTTGGCTCAAAGCTGTTCTGAATTAGGAGGCTAGATTTTTCTAATTGCAGTTTTAAAAGACCGAGCCAGCAGTTCATTAGAAATCATGGAGCAAATTCTGCTTCTCTATTACACCAATATAAATCTTGAATGAATTTATATCGGGATAACTGGGAGGGCAGAATGTACCTCCCATCTTGTTCCTCAGATTATTAAAAGTTAAAGGGCCTTGAAAATTAAATTCACCTTTCCCTGTTCAAGCTGTTTACTCTGGTTCTTATTCCAGTAAGGACAGTTGAAATGAATTAGCCAGTCTCATTTCTGTTCATAGTCACTTTTAAGTTTGTTTCTCATGTACTAGCCCAAGACTAGTTTGTGTGGAAAAGACCGGAGGGCATTTTCTTTCAAACAAATTGTTTTAATGGGAATAATTTCCTAGAGGATTATATTAAAACCTTTCCATGAATCCTTGATTTTGTGAAAAAATATTTTCCTTTTATATCTCCTTGATTTGGGGGACTTTTCAATTCTTTATTCACAGATGTAAATGAGCACCTTAATGAAAGTCCTTGAGAATTTTACCTTCTAATAGGCTAACCCTTATTTAACTGAAATACTTTTAAAATTATTCGGGCTGCTAAGCGAGGCTTCATCTTGCAGGAAAATTTTGCCTGTGAGTTACAAACCCTTGCAAATAAGGTTTTAGAATAGAAGCGCAGTCGGCGCTTTAATTGCAGGGTAATAAATAGCAGTGCTGCGTTATCTTCTGATATTTCTTTACATTCTTGGCGAATATACACAGCTGTTGCTGGAAACTGATGATCAAGTGCTCTGTAACTGTGGAACAACTTATCGCCCACCCTTCTTAGGAGCGGTGAGCGCCGGACGGGAGGAGGCGGCGGGAAGCGGCCGCGGCAGAGCAGAGAAGCGGAGCTCGGGGACGCGAGAATGCAGGGATACGGGAGCTCAAGGAAGCGGGAACGCAGGAATGTGGAATAGGGGTGTGGGGCGCAGGAATGCGGGAGCGCAAGGAAGGGGAACGCAGGGATGCGGGAGCGCAGGGAAGCGGGGCGCAAAGAAGCGGGGCGCAGGGATGCAGAAAGCAGGGATGCCGAGTACAGGAAAGCCGGAGGGCAGGACAGTGGAGCGCAGGGATGCGGAGAGCAGGGTTGCAGTAGCGCAGGGATGTGGATCGCAGAGAAGCGACGGCGACCGGGAGAGGCTGGATCCGGCCCGGAGAGTTGTGCGAAGCGCATCTGATACCGGGGGATCGGAATATTGGCACCGAATATCCCACCCCGGGAAAGCTCTTTCCGTCCTGGCCGCCAGGGCGAGGCCGAGGGGGTGGAGGTGGTAGCAGAGAAGGGATCCAGGTTTACACGAGGCCAGAGGCAGCTAAAGGAAAAAAGAAAAAAAAAATAGCAATATTAGTGCTAAAGGCGCAGCGGGCGCTTCGGAGCCGGGGGCGATCAGCGAGGGGGCAGCCCCGCTCCGCGCCTCTCCGCGCCTCTCCGTTTCGCGGGTGGGAGCAGAGGCTAGCTCCCAGCGCAGCCCTCCGCACCGCTCAGCTGGGGACAGCGCCGGCCGCCGTCGGGGGAGGGGAGCTGCCCGGCAGTTTTTATTATCAACGCTATTGATAATAAAAATGTTATTTTGAAATAAGATTCTTTTGTAACATTTCTATCTATGGCCGGTAAAGACGCTACCCCTCCGCCCCACCCCCGGTGGCCTTCCCGCGGGTGCGGAGCACCCCCAGTCCTGCACACCCCCAGCTCCAGCTCCATCTCTTCCGGTTTGGGTGTCCGCGTTCAAAAGAAAAAAAAAAAAAAAAAAAAAAAAGACAAAACCAACAAAAAACCAAACCGTAAAACATCCCCAAACAAACAAAAATTACCCCAAAACCCCGACAGAAAATACAGGCGTGAGAGCTAGGGTCTTAACCCTTGGAGCTTGGAAGCCGAAACAAGGAAATAGGTTGGAAAGGCATGTCTGTAAACAATGATAATTAGTCTTTTCAAAAATCATAACACTGATTTAAATCTCTGATTCATTATTTATTCATCACAGAACCTCTTTGCAGACCTGGGAATAGTGATTAAAACCTAAGTGCAGCTCAGTTATGTGCAGCCAGAGAGGTGCCTAAAAAAGGGTTAAAACGGAAAAGAAAGAGGAAACCAGGCAAACAGAATTCTTCTTTTAAATACCGATACTTTCTTCTTCCCTTCGTGGCAGGAATACTCCTATTCCCCCAAATTTTGGTATTATGAAAATGTTTCTCATACTTAGTACAAGTGTTAGACTGGATCCAGTTGGTACTAAAATTGCAAACACACTTTCACTCAACAGAAAGGAACTTCTTTTAACTCCATAATAGCAGGTTACATAGTAAATGAACAACTGATGGTCAACTGGCCAATTATGGTATAAATATCCGTTGTTTACAGCGAGGTGTTAAATGAGCCTTTTGAGCACAAAGGATCAGACTGTCTAAGCTACAATTTGTGCTTCATCCCATTATGTCTCCCCTAAAAAGGCCCGTGCTGTTGTAGGTAATGTGTGCACAGAACATATTTCTTTCTGTTGATTTTAGTTTGCTTTAATTCAATACACACTCTTGTTTACTTTTTAAAATTTAAATAAATGTCAGCATTGTATAATTTCTATGTTAACAAAGCAGTGAGCAAAATCCCTTGTATGTTTATAAAATATTATTGTTTAATTCACATAGTTTAGGAATTCCAAATGTTGAGAATAGGAAGGAGGCCAAATACCATCTGTTTATAACTATGATGCATCATCATATGTGTACTTTAAAAAAAGAAGAAGGAAAAAAGCTTGGTCAATCATGCCACTGTTCTATCTGTTAGGAATATGGTGAGGATTCAGAATCACTCTGTGAAATTTGCAGGATGTTTTAGTATGGCTTAATTCTGAGGAGGAACATTACAGGAGTTGCTCACGTCTGTGTTCCTGTTGGAAGAACTGCTTGAAATACTCGTGCCTCAACTACTTCAGTCACGAATTCAATCACTTTCTCCTAGTGTAAATAGCCCCCCTTCTAGAGACCAAGGACCAAACCTGAAAGATTTTTTTAAGCCCTTCCAGGCCTGGGGGTGTGTGGGGGGGGGGTGGGGGTTATGCTCTAGCGGGTTTATTTTCAAATGATTCATACCTTCACGTTCCTGGATTTTTAAGGACAGAAAGCAAGCGTGATGATTTTGTAGCCTGTCTTGCAGAACACAGGCTATAGACTATCGTTCAGCTGATTCTGCAAATGTTTTTTTAAAATAAACCTCTCTGTTAAAAAGCTAGTAGTTTTAGGTCCAAGTTAAAATAGGTCCTCGTTAAAAATAATACATTCCATACTATTGAGCTGTGCGCTACATGCATTTTAAAGAGGAGGTAGTCTGAAGGCTTCAAAACAAAGAGAGTGTCTCGAAGTTAAGTAGATAAGAAGATTTTTTTTTTCCAACCCCAAGTTAATTAGCTAGTACGTCAAGCCTCATAGATGTCTTCCTACCTTTCAAGGGCTGCAGAATCCCCAATAAATGTACTTAAACTTCCTAGCGAGGGCTAGTGAGATGAATGCAGAGATTAGGGTGAGCATTACCGTGCCTTCTCAGTGCATCCCAGCTGCAGTTCATCCTACTATTGATAATGATGCTTGGAGTTACTGAGGTGGTTTCTGAAGCTCACATATGGGGTCCTTTCCCCAAGGATGAGGAATAATAGTGGCACTCAGGTGGTGCGGGGAGGGTAAGAACAGATTTGCAGTTATCTTTGCCTGGTGCGTGGTGACTTTTTGGTTGCACTAATTTAATCAATGGAGAGGTACATTCAGGACAAGGGCTATAATTCTCTGATTCAACTTTTGTTTTGTGTTAACAAATGGGGAGTGTGGGAGGGAGAGAGGAAGGGGGAGGAGGGGAAAGCACAGGTGAAGAGAAAAATGTCTGGGCTTGCTGGAACCCAGCCTTGGCAGAATGCTGGGGCAATATGAAAGGTTTTGTGGCCAAACTCTCTGCAATTTCTGTAATACCACAATTTAGCATACTATACGCTGCACTGAAACGCCTGGGACTTTGTTTTTGAACTTTTTCCTTTCTACTGTTACATTTAACTTGCAGCATCTTGAATTACTTAGCCACACCAGATAGAAAGTTACAGCTTCTTTAGCTCTATGCACCACACTGAGCTGTTACTGCTAAAAACTGCCCATGAGAGTGTGAAAGCCCTTTCCAGCCCTTTCCCGGATATTTTCTGTCATAAGTAATTCTTTAAGGTACCATTCTGAGTGAGTTTATTATCCTAAAAGGCTTTTTAAAAATTATTATTAAATTAGAAAAAGGAAATGCCTTACACAACTTTCTTAAGTGATCTTTGTGGAGCTTGTTCCATCAACAGTTTGCTACCACGTGGTGTTTAATCTGCTCCTGCTAACACTACAGGAGTGAAAAACAGGACAAAAGACATCTTCTGTCACTGCAGTTTGCAAAAATTCATAAATGTGAAACATATACAACCCCAACTCGAAAAGAAAAAAAAAAAAAAGGTGTTCTGCACCAGCTTCAGAAAGCCAGGCATGCATTCCTTCATATTACTTCCTATTTTCCATGGCTATGTGATACTTGGTCTCCCAGGCTGAGATAGCAATCAAGGGGGCAGATGTGCAATTATGGTGTGCATACCTGTCCACGAGGAATTGTATGGAACCCTCATACTCATTTATCACTTCATTTTTACACGCTGAAGTAGTTTTATGAGATACACTGATAGAAGCAGTTTGGAAGGTTGCTAAATACCATGTTCACTGCATGCTTGGTTTCATGCAGTTCCTGGGCACTCTAGGGTTGGTGCAGAGAGATGGGTATTTTGAAGCATAACCAAGCACAGGTAGAAATTCTATATGAAGAGCTGTGGTTGAGGTTATGCCTATGTAAGGGGCATATCTGCTCTACCCTTTGGACATCAAGATGGGTAATCATTGATACCTGAATTGGAGCTAAGAGCTTTCCATCCAGCAGCTCCTGTCTTGCACTCATGTCTGAGGGTGGCTGCATTTGCTGCTGTCAGAACAGCAAACAAAACATGCTTCAGGCATAAAGCATGTGGTAATTCACAAGGAGAACATATTTCCCGGCGCATCACACTAACTTCTAATACCCTTTTGGGGTCTGAACACCTTGTGTTCCCTCTAGCAGTGGTAACTGAGAGCATTCATCATCTCACAAACGCCCGGGCATTAACATTTAACCATCCTATAATTTGGTTTTTAAGTGAAAGTGGGAGATTAATAAACTTAATCTAGCATTCACACAGATTTGAGGACAGCTGACCTCTGCCCTATGAAGACCCAGGCTCATTTAAGAATCTGCATCTGGGAGAGCCCTGGCAGTTGTAATGTTGAAGTGAGTCTTGTCCCCCATGGGCTGGAGCATATCACCCTCTGTCTGCAGCAGGAGCAGTGCTGACAAGGAATTTGTTTCTCTTATTTATGTCTCCTGCCTCTAAAAGGGTCAGTGTTAGCAAACAGCTCCCTCCTGCAAACTAGCTGGCTAGAGCTGCTCTCCGGGGGGAACCATAGAAAAACTAAAATCTTGGTCAAAAAATAATCAATTTTCCAATTTGTTTGCAGGTAGGAAAGAAAAAGAAATCTGACTAAAATTAAAAAAAGGAAGCTGGAATGTTACTTATTTGTTTTGGGAGACAGGTTTGCAAGTTTTGGTATCCCATAAAAATCCTGAAATTAGCAAAGCCTTTCATGTTGAAGCATTCAGCCAACGGAAATGCTGCCTCAAACTGCAGAGCATTATGTGTGGATTTTTTTGCACATTTCATGGTGTACAATTCTTCAGGAAAATTTGGGTAGGAGTAGTTTGTTGATGCTGTTAATAGATACGTTTCATGCAGAAGTGTGCAATGTGATGAACAGCCTTGGCAGGAACCATATCCAGCCTGATTGTATTGTAATACTGTTTGATGCAGCAGTATGTTTGATCAGTTACAAGTGATGAGTATCATATCACATCAAACAATTTCATACAGTCTCATTGTATGGAATTATGGCTGCTGTCAATCAGCCTGTGGCCTATTCCTTACAGATCTGTCTTTGGGAGCTGGCATACAATGGTAGCTACATATGCATTAATAAATAAAGTGCTGCTGAAATTTCATACAGACCTGTTGAGATTTTTGTTTCTCTTTCATGGCCTTTTTATAATTTTTTTATTATTATTATTTTTTTTTTTCCCCTATCTTCTTCTTCAGTGCTGCATGGAGATGAGTTCACCTGGTCAACAGGACTGCCAAGCGTGGGGGAAGTGTCCTTCAAATAGTGCTTGGAAAACATCTAGCAACAATATACGAAAGTTGTGAATTTTGTTTTCGCAAATAGCAGCCTGAGTGTAAATCCACTGAACTTGTTTTCTGCTGAAGCTTCACAGAGTCTCTTTTCTTGGCTTCCTCAGAGAAAGGAGAGGCTATATATTAAAAATGCATATGTTTTGTCTTACTGTTTGGCACACCTCACTTGATAGCCCCCTATTTTGGTTTGGAGATGGCAGTCTTTGAACTTAAAGTCTCTTCCTCAGGACTGATTTATTCAAGGTGCTGGAGGCGAAGGCTATGTCAGATGAAAGATACATATGTAAATAACAGTAGAGGTGGAGTTTAAGGCATTACCCATTTTATTATCAGTTTCAGACATAAACTGCTCTGATGCTGTCTTGCCTTGCAAAAGCTTGAAGTCGCTAACACAGCATATGATTTCTAATGAAGTCATACTCTGCTGCCTACAAGTATGGGGTCATGCTACATTTGTATGGAAGCAGTGATTTCAGTAATGTTGCTTATTGTGGTCAAAGAGGGCAGAAGATTGCCTTTTTGCATTGTGTGGCCCTGGGGTTTTGAAGCCTGCACAGACAAATTGATTACATTGCAGCAGGCCACACATTCAGAGAACAGAGGTGTCATGCTGAAAAGCCAAATTTCAGCAGCTGATTAATCAATGTAATGACTGTAAGTTTTTCCACCTTTTGCTATGGTCTCAGCCTGCAAATCTAAATAACATTGGTGCTTGAATGGGAAACCTCAGAAGAAATTTTTGTAGATACTAAAGGAAGTAGTTTCTGACTTCATAAATGACACATTTCCTTCCACATAGCAGATTATCCTAGGGGTTAAAACAAAGCATTGTTAACGATAAGGACAGAAATAAGGATATCTGCATTTAAGAAATATTTCTAGTTGACTTTGAGGTGGAGACTGAGTTTGAGCTCACCTCTCATTTGGAAGGGTACAGCCTGGCTTTCTGTCATGGATTTCCCAGCTTTCTGAAAACGGCATTGACCCATCACAACAAAGGACTTAGAGCAATCAGGGCTGTGGAGCTAGTCTGGAAGAAGCTTAGCATTTATGTAACTCAGAACAACCTGAACTCAGAGGCATCCTTATAAAGCAAATAAATAAAGACCCGGCTTGCTCCTGTAATATCATCCACCTTATAATTCCTGAGCACTGCTCAGCCAGGTATTTTCTCTGCCTTGTAATCCAAGCAAGATAGACAAGACCCCATATGTTCCTTTTTCCGTACGGGAGTAGGTTGTCGTGTTACCCATGTAATTCTGGAATCTTACAATTGTTATGGTCTGCAAAATGGCCACAGTTATACCCTGCTCTTGCAAATGAATCTGATTAATTCAGAGCCAAAGAGCTCTATGGTATCTGAAAGTGGGTCTTTTACAGTGCAACGTAAAGATAGTAAATATAGTGTAAAGATAGCAAGTATAAAATAATATTTGTAAGTGTCCTTATAGCAAAATTATTTTTCTTCAGACCTGGCTTGTTACATAGCTGCTTAATGATACTCTGGAATCACCCAGCACCTGAAGTGTCCTACCCCAGTTTATCGCATGTCTGGCATTAATTGGCAATGGTTCCATCTGAGACTGATCCAGTCAAATCCTGTAGGCCACGCAGGTCTGGGTGGTATTTAGATCAGAAAACTCATCCAAGCAAGAGGAGCACTGGTTTGCCACTAATCCACAAGAGAGCAGTACCTCCACAAGGTTATGTGTAGATTATAAGGCCAAGAAAGGACTATTTGGATCATCTGGTGTCACGTGTATAACATAAGCCATATGACTTGCTTCAGTTAATTCCTGTTTGAACCAGAAAACCTCATCCTCTACTGGTCTAAAAATCGCCAGCAATGCAGAAGCCACCACAACCTTTGATATTATTAGATACGGTGCTTTCTGAGATATTTTCTCTCAAACAAGGAACCAAAAGTGACGTTTATCTCTCGTGATTATTAGATACTTGTTGCTAGGGCAAGGATGTGAGTCACGGCGCTGAGACCGAGGTCCCCTAAATATCAATACACTGCCTGGGTTTCCCTCATGGTCCTATCTCAACCTAGCATTCTTCATTTTGCCAGTTTTCTGGGGTTGCTATTGCAAAGGGCAGTTCTTTAGAAGATGTCACAGTGATTTTGTGCACAGAATGATGGTCGATTGATAAATAGTGGTCCCTGCACTAATTTGGTGGGATCCACCCGAGATAAACAGAAATGGCATAAAATTATAATGATGCCTATAGTTAAAAGGCTTTGAATTGCTGTGTTTTTAGGGGTCTGAAAAAAAAGAATACAATAAAATTAATGACATTGGTATAGGTTGTGAAACTATTGCTGCTGTCTGGGATGAAAAGCACCATGTGAGATGCGTTGCTGATTTCTTATCTTCAGAAAAGTAGTTCTTAGAGAGTACAGGGACAGACTGATTTGTGCCTGCTTTAGGAGCAGCATTTCATGGGTTGGTAGCATGAAGCAGGGTTTAGAGAGTGAGTGGATGCCATTCCCCCACTATACATGAACATAATGAGCTCAGGATTAGCATTGTTGAATGAAAATGTCAGATTTTAATTGTAAGGAGAAAAGTTAAAAAAAGAAAATCCTGTAGAACATGAACAGCCATTTTTTCAGGCATTCACCCTCGGTCGTGCAATGCATACATCTCCCTCTTCGAGCTGTACAGCCTGTGAAATCTGTGAGAGGAATATAATTTCTTAAACAGGAAAATATGCTTTTTACCTAATGAGATATCCACATCTCCCCCACCATGATAATAAAGAAAAATCTCATCAATGCAACAAAATTCAGCCTCCCTCTGTCCTTCCTTGGGGGGTGCAGGGTGCAAAATTATAGTGACTCCATAGTGGAGAGTGAGCCATGGGACAACAGATGTCACTCTCCTTCCTCCCAGGGGGTCCAGAGCATTCTGCACCCAGTGACCTGACTCCATTGTGAAGTGAGGGATCCCTAGCCATGGTCCCCCCAGCCTAAGGACATTGTTGTAGTGACACAGCCATCCTGTGTGAGTAGGGTGCTCACAAAGTTGATTACTTTGTGCTAATGGTGCATGTGCACCTCGTGTGCAGCTGACATCCAACATGAGATCTTCAAACATCACCAAAAGGATGATCCTAAAGGTCTTTTCCAACAGAAATGATTCTATATAATTCTGTGTCTCCCCCTTCCTACCCCCTGCTTCTGGTTCAGAACTCCCAATGAGTTAAAAGTGTAAGTGCTGCTCAGAAAGAGGTCAGATAATAAATGATATCTAAATCCTAGTCCCAGATTTTCTGTTTCAAACATGCTGCACAAGTAACACTATGACACTTCGGCAATATGATGGAGAAAAATCCTGTGCCAGCTGACTGATGAGCACCCGTCTTTTTTAATTAATTGGGTAGAAAAATGTCTTGTGTCAGTTTGAATGTAGGGACTCTTTCAGCTGTGTTTTTCTGGATACATATATAGATGTATCTAACTGCAGATTTGAAAGCCCAGCGTGAGGCCTCATAAATGATAAAAATAGGTATATACTAGAATTATACATACACAGACATGCACATATTGGATGAATTGATACTTAAAACATATACATGCATATATAATGTTCTGCTCTCTGTTCTGAAAGATATTTATAATTAGATTATATATATTTCTATTATTCACAGCTCTCTGAGTGTGTATGTATTGTAAAATCTATGTAGTTGGTTTTTTGCCTTTTTTTTTTTAGTATGCTTTTTAGTTTTTAGCAGAGTGATATATCTGATTTCTCTTTAAATTAAATGAAATTATTTGTCTACCTTCCCTTAATGGAATCAGTTTTGATATACTCTTTGTTCATGCTGTTACAGGCTTCAGTCTAAGGGCTCTTTGTATTAACTTTTTTAAGTTACATTACAAAGAGGTTTTAAGATTTCCCAACAGGCTTTTATTTAACCAGGGCTTTTGATCTCAAACCTGCTGGGGCCTAGTGAAATCCTTACCAATTCTCCAGTAACTCCTCACTATTGGAATTTGAAAAGACCCACCTGAAGGATTTAACTCGCTGTATGGCTTCAGCCATCCTTTAGATGCTTCTATTCATGCAGACAGCAAGGGGGTCGAGGGCACCCTTTGTGATCCTCCAAGTAGCCTAAGGTGCCCTTTGCATAAGTTGTACTCCTGAGGAAATAAAAATCAGGAGGACACAAACCTATATACCTTATTTCCTGCTATCTTTACTTAAAGGAGGAGCACAGGGGGTCTGCTTAACATCCTTTGCTACCTAAATACCTTTTGGACATGGGAACTCAATAAAGGAACTTTCATTGCATCCATTACCCTACTGTGGTGCATAGCAAATTAGATTTAAAAGGGTACTTTTTCCCTTACAGCTATTTCTATCATTTTCTTTAAAATTTCAATTTAGTGTCTAGTGACAGAGTATTCTGTAATGTACATTAGAACTATATAACACCAATTATACTAACTGTGAATGTTATTTCAAAAGAATTACTTATATTAAGTTATAGATAAACCATTAGGGAAAAAAAAGGTCAGGTTAGAAAAAAAAAGGAGCTATGTGATAATGTTTTAAAGGAGCAACATGATGTGAATGCTCTTTTCATTTTTTAATCCTTTCATTTTGCATAACCCACACTGAAATTTAACTACTCGCTTGGTGTACATTATTTAGGCAGAGGGATGGCATGTCACTGTGTTAGCTTACAGACACAAATCATGGTGCAAAACCAACGGCTGAGTCTTTAGGTTGTGAGGAAACATAATTTCCTCTGTTTTGAGGAAATGGGATGGCACAAATTCATGAAAAGTCTTTCGGCAGACACTGATGACCAGTACATAGGAAAAAAAAAAAAAAGGAAAAAATTCTGGCAGACCCATCTTAAAAGAATATAATAACTAAGCACATTCTTGTCACAGGTTTGGTTGCCTTTTTTTTTCTTACGACTGTAACATACATCATATGGCTGTTACCTGCCTTTTGTGTTAATTTTCTCAGATTTACAACAGAATGCAACAGAATCTAAATTTACCTTCTCTTTTCCTTGACTCTTATTCCCATTTATTTATTTGTTAATTGGTTTGTAGGTTGGAGGTTTTTTGAGTTTTCAAGATGTTAAATGTTTGAGCTACTTTTTGTGCATTTGAGCTTAGTATGTATTGCACTGAAAATGTTTTTGTGTAGATGAGTAAAACAAAAATTTTTTTTTTTTTTTTCTTTCGTAGAACTGGATTAAGACTGGAACTCTGCAAGGTTTGGTTATTTCAATTTGCAGGGATTGCTGGCAAATCATTTATGTTTGTTTGACGTCCTGTGGGATCAAACTGCCATGAATTTTGGATGATCTGAAAACTGTGTTGTTTACTTCAGCTAAAACCACCTTCCACTTGAAAACATAAATGAAACCTAGCTGAGGTCTTTTTCTTTCTTTCTTTTTTTTTTTTTTTTTTATGCTTGGGATTTGCCTCAGCTCCAGCTAGAGCTGGAGCAGCGCTATGACAGTGCCCTGCCTTCAGAAGAAGAGCTGCTGTCACACTGGGGCTGCTCCCTCAGGGTGACATTACCACTAGCCAAATGCCAAATTGCTGAGCAGAGGACAGTCATGACTGTCCATCATGTATCAGCAAATGATGGGTCCTTGGGCAGACCCTACAATACGCCCTGCCTGGTATTGCAGCTTGTAACAGGCTCACTAGGGGTGAGTTTTGCTTTTCTGGGGTCTTCATATGCTGGTCTAGAATTCAGTAACTTCATAAAACTCATAGGACTCCAAATCAAGACTCTCTTAACTTGCAAATACAGCTCCAAGTGGAGTTACAGTAGGAGCTTTCACTTTTTCCCTAGCAGCTAAGTGAAATTAGAAGCAGATGTTCACATGCATTGTCTCTGGGGAATGGATGATATTATTTCAACAGCTTGATATCAGTTGAGACTAGGTTAAACCCCAAAATGTGCTGGGCTAGTCCTGTTTTCTAGATCCTCTGAAAGGAATTACCAAGTATATTTGTGGATTCAAGCTTACCAACAAACCTGGAAGCCTCTGAGCTGGGGCTTCAGTTTGGACTTTTCCATGTTAAGGAGATGCAAATCATGATCAATTGGTTTATATATTTGTGGCATGGATGTGAGACTTTAATATGAGTCCGTCTTTACAAAACAGTGGAAAATAAAGGTAAATCAGGGGAGAAAGGGGATTTTGACTGGTGAGGCCTGACAATACATTTGAATGTGTGTTTGCATGCACTCACAGGAAAACACCTCAGTCCAAGGCCTTTATTCTTAAAGAAATCCCTGAGAAATTTCCTAGGCAATAGCATCTTTCTCCACTTCAGATAGGGGAAGCTGCGCTTCCCACGTACATCTTTTCACTCCCTTGTACTCATGGTTCTGTGTCTTGGAGGGTTATAGAAAGCCTAACTTCCATGTGGATGTTGATGGATGCCTTTGTTGAGGTAGTAGCACCGGATGCTGCCCAGATGCCTGAATAGCCAGCAAGAAACCAGAACATCCCAAGTTTTATTCTACCGACTCCCCCTGTGACCTTTACTAAGTAACTTAACCTGTTGTCCTCAGGATCCTCAGTAAAATGGGAGACCTTAATACTTATCTAGTGGGATAACAGTGCTTAATGCTTACCTAATTGGATGACAATACTTACCTACATACCTCACAGGGGTGTTGTGAGGATTAATTAGCTAATGTTTGTAAAGTGCTTTGGAGATGAAAAGCAGTATATAGTAGTGCTAAGCACCATTACTTCGTGCAAGCACCAAGGCCTTAAAATGGCTAAGGATGAAATAAGAGTTTTTATATGTTTTAAAATAAGCCAAATTTCAGGCATCTGGATGCTGGAATTATTTTTAGACAGAGATTTCTAAGAAAGTTGGGAAACAGAAGGGTATAATTATATGACCTGAAATCTTTTTTTGTTTTTTTTTAGTTGACCAACTAAACTTAATCTTAGTTAGGTGTCATTTGATGAATTGTAAAAACTGCTTGTTGGACTTAAAAGATATATCAGTGTTTACTCTTGCTGATCAAACAATATTTCTTGAAATAAATATCTCTGTTACAATTTGGACAAACAAATATATTAAATAAGCCAGAGAAAGTATTTATTTCTATGTTCTTTCTCTATTTCTTTCTCTAAGCAGATTTTTTTTAATCGGCATAATTCTGCTCTTGTTCCTATTAGAGTAACTGAAAGGTAACACCACTACAGTAAATGGAATTACAATAAATACAAAAACATTACGTGAGAGCAAAATTATATTTATATGTGGCCTGAAATGGAACTTGACACTTGAATTTAAAGAAAAATCAAACCAACCATTCCTAGAAATATATATAAATACAACTTTAACAAAACTTTTCAAGCTCTTTTGAATACTGTTTGTTTCATGGCAACTCCTAAACATATTTTGCAAAAGGAAGGTCTGGTATAGCATAGACCATATTTTCCCTTTCACAGGAGAAAGCTTTGCAAGATTTTTGCCTTTAAATATTTTATTTGGTTCCTAATGTGGACTTTTGGTCCAAGAAAGCAACTTCATAGTTATCAAAGCACCCATTTTTATTTTTTGCAAGAACATTTCTTCTGATCTTTTACTCTCCAACATTAGAGAGAATTCCCACAAATTCCTAAAATCTGTTAAAATACAGAGCAGAGTGCTTACATTGGTATGTTGTACATGGGCTGTCCCTTTTAAAAAGGCTGTGCATTTTCATCGTGTATATGCAAAAGAAATTTGATATACTGCTGGGCTAAGCACCAGGATTTGGTTGGCGCTAGGACCAATTCTTACATTTCTGCATCAGGAAAACGTAAGAATGGATAACACTTGAAATAAAACCTACCCCAAAGCCTTTCTTATGGATATCAGGTTATTTGAAAATGTAATAGAGACCATTCACCGTAATCAAGGGTAAGTCAAGGAAAATGGCATCAAAGAGCTCAAAGCAGCCAAGACGAAAACTTGACCCAACCCCAAATGTGTTGTCTGTGTCCCAGCTGCCAGAACAACCAAGGAGACTTTAGGGGAAGCCAGCCAGGAAGTAAGGTGCTATTGTTGGCAAGGATATCTTCCAGATTAACTGGCATTTGGCCCTTCAGCTGCAGTGAGAGCCCAGCATGGGCCCATAGGTGTTGAATCCAGTTTTGGACCACAGAAGAAGGATGAAGTGAAGTATGACTGACGCTGTCACCAGCAAGCTTGTCAAGCTAATGCTTATAATATATGCAGATGAGCATAATAGCTATGTAGTGCTTTGCAGTTGGCTGTTCCTGAGGAGGAGGTGGGGGGACAAGGGACTAAGTGTTCAGGAAGAATTGTCTGTATCTAGGCAGCAGAAATTGCAGACTTGACTTAGAAGCTGGTTAATTTAGTTGAAGTACAGTACTTTGTTAACCCCTTGGTGCCTGTCGCTAACATTTCCCAGAACAGGAACTACTGTCAAAATGGAGAGGATTGCCATAGCTAGTGCCTGGAGCTCAGAAGATGAAACTCCAGAGAGAGAGGAAAGGGTGGGGAAAGAAAAGAATGCAATTTGACACTGAGGAATCAAACACTGGAAGAAAAGTCAAAATCTGAATTTCCATCCCTGCTCTCAATGACCTTGGGCAAATCATGTGACCTCAATGTGGTATGGGATAAAAGCTCATTTCTACTGCACTTTAGGAATTACTGGAGATAGTGTAGCATCCAAGTGCCACCTCAGTGGAGACAGACACAGATATGCAGAGCATTTCCCATCACAGAGCAAGACTACCTATTGCGTCACGTGATGGGAAAACACTTTTCCCCTTATCTCTGCTCTTGCTGCCTCTGGGAGACCTAAAGAAGATGTGGCAGCAGATAGCTTTGTACACCTGGATTTAATATTCGCCCTCCTGCTTTATACAAATCAACTCCATCTGACAGTGCAGAGTGTATTTCCAGTGCATTCATTGGTTTGGCAGCAGTCCTTAAAAAAGATGGTCTGGGTGGAATGTACAACCCAAAGTCTGACTTTCTGAGCAGACTATGCTTGCTGCATCAGTGAGGAATGATGTGTAGTTCGGCCCAGTAACACCTGAAATTACTTCAGTAATATGTACCAGAAATTGAATGCCAGAGCTTTTGGTACTACTCTAACAAGCATTTAATAATTGGCAACTGCTATTAAAAAAGAAAAGAAAATGGTCATACAAAAAAGAAAGTGCTATTGAACAGGATAGCTTCGAGGTGATATCTGACACAAGGCAGCTGGTCATTGAGGCTGCCTCTGGCCATGGAAGAGATACAGGCACATCTGGACTATGATTTATCCTATGCTGAAAAAATCCAGTGATCCCATCCTCACCTTTGGCCAAGTATTTACTGTCTTCCCTTCAAGCTGATGCTGTGTGGTGCCACTTTGGGAAGCTGACCCTGAGAAAATGGTTCTTAAGATGGTCACTGGGAGTGTCAGCTCGAGCCTAGAGAAAGGACGTAAGATGTGGGATGAGGGATGTTGGGAAGGGTTGAAGCATAGCAGGCCCAAAGAGGTTCAGGTAAGACACCAAGGGAACATTCTAAGATATCTTGCTTATTGGTTTTAGTCATTGCTGATGCTGTAGGTGGTTGGATAGAAATAATGAAAGAAAATGACAAGAATGGGCTGCAGAAGGAAGACGAAAAGTCTGTCTTAAGCATTTGTTTGAAGATGGCCCAAATTGAGTGAAGGACACTCTGTGCAGGATGCTGAAGCCCGTGGCAGACCTGAGTCCTCTTGTTTTGGCCTCAGCCTTTACCCATCAGATCAGGCATCACTGCAAAGAAAGCTATTTGTGCTCTGCTCGGCTGTGTGGATTTCTTCAGCCCTGAATGGAATTGTACAGAGAATAAAAGTGAAGTGTCCTCTTTAGGTCCTCAAGAAATAGAGCTTTTTGTTGGTTAACCATTACTTTGCATTTTCCCTTTCTTACAAAACAACTAAGGTTAAACATTAAGCGCCTGCAGTGAAGGACACCTGTATTTGCTGGTCCCATTATGCTGCTATACTGAAAAGGCTTTACAGCTGTCTAAATTAGCATAATTAAATCCACATCAATTAAAAAACCTCCATCATCTCTTTCCACTTCACATGCAGATAGTAGCATTTGTTTAAGGTGCTAAGTGACAAAGGGACTTTTTAACAGTGGAAGCCCTGTCTGAAAGGAAGAGTAATACGGTTTGTATATTGGCCCATGCTTCACCTTAACACTAGTGGAAGTGATTAGTGGCCGCTGCTCTGCCTAAAGAGGTAAGGCTGCATTTTGCATTACAATTATGCCAGTAACCAGAGCTATGCATTAGAGATGTGCATTTTACAACGTGCTCTTGCTTCTATTGCTCCTTTATACTCCATTAATGGGGGTAAACAAAGCCTGGCATGATTTGGCCAATTTCCCCCACCCAGCTTTCTTCTCTTTTTTATTATTTTTTTCTGTTGTTTTGTTTTAGGGTTTTGTGTTGTTCTGTGTGGGGAAGCCCCAGTGACCCCAGGATAGCAGCAAGGCTGCGCTGTGTGATGCTAGCGAAGAGAATTCCTCCAGATGAAAACTGACATGGGGTTCAGGGGTTAATTTCTGGAACAGACACATTTGCATACAAATGAAAAATGATGGAATTTCTGTTCTCCTAAATTTTCAATGTCATCAGCATCAAACAGCAGTCAGTGCTCCCTTGCTGTTTGAAGAATATTCATTACTTCAGAAGAAGGGGCACCTTGTTTGGTATTAATCTCCTCTTCAGGTCAATGACTTAATTTGCTAAACTCCATCTGAAGTGCCACTCACTTTCTGATTTCTTTGCTATTCTTTGTTATTTTTCATAACATGTTCTTAATACATTTTTTATTTGTAAGGAGATACACATCTTCAGCAAATAGGAGCAGGAGGAAGGACTTTATTTATTTATTTCCATCCAGAGTACTCGGCACCCATCTATATCATTTGTTGCATGTTTTGGTGTCTGCTTGCCTTAAAATTAATGTTGGGCACAACAATCTTGAAGATTCAAACAGGAAAACAAATGTTTTTCTTTCAAAACTGATATCCAAATGGATATCTGGTGCCTTGTGCAACAAGGTTATGTGGTGTCACGCCTCTAACAAAAGGTAACAAGCAGCAAAGTAATTAATCCCCCAAAGAAAATCATAATATTCTTTAGTTCCTGCCTCTGGAAACTCTCATCTGAAACTGCAGTGGCTGAGGACATACTCGAGGAAACTTGTGCTAGCTCTTATTTCCCCATTGTCCTCTCTTTGTCTGCCAGGGGCCTGAGGAAGGATCCCATTTCCCCTCTGTTTTGCCCTTCATGGTTATAATTCTTCTCCCTGAATAGGATTATTCAGGGGATCTTTAGATCTTCAGAGCTTAGGGGTGTTACTGGGTAATTGGCCCAGGGCTCTCGGAGGATGGCCGTTCCCACCCTGTGGCCTGGGCACTTCTGGACAGGTCCCAGAGGGAGGTGGATGTTTCACTGCTACACCGAAGCTCCCCACTCCAGGACAGAGCCTGCTCTGCTGTAGCCATCCAACTCAAAGTCAGAATTTGCACTCAAAACCTCAAAGTCTATTGCACTAGTCAAACATATTGCACTAGTCAAACCTATTGCACTATAACCCTTTGGTTTTATATGTCTAGGCCTTGCTGAATTTTCTGGCCAGACTTGTTCCTGATTTTCAAGATAATGGGGCTTTTTGTTTGTTTGTTTTTTAATTATTAATCAAATCTGTTGTGTTATTATTTTTCTTTTTCTTTTGCAAGATCACTTGTGGAAATGAAGTAATTGCACTGTCTGTTTTTCTGTCTGTCTCTCCTACTAACTTTAGAACCTCTTTGCCAATATCTATCCAGTTTATTTTCAGGCTGGAGATCTCAAAGGCGTGAAGTCTTTACAGGTTTTTTTTTCCATATCTAACTCTGAAACACCAACATTTATTGTTTGAAAAGGGATGGATAGCAAAGCTTTTCTAGAGTTTTTTTTTTTTTTAGGACTGGTAAAAGGGAAAGGAGGTGATCTGAAGATTAATTCCTCTTGTGTCTTTATGAAGCCTGTTAACAATTAACCAACTTGCTCCAAATGCTCCAAGTCTGGCTGGGTGAGGTTCAAGATCCTTTAAAAAAAGAAACAAACAAACCAAGAACCGAACAACAAACTATTTGCACATAGTATATATAAACAATTTGCATGCAATTGCATCTCACTGCCTATTTTTCATGTATTCTTTTCTTAAACTGAGAATTTTTGAGGCTTTTCCATATTTATAGAGCGTGTTGATCAGTGGGACTTTAGTCCTGACCAGGACCTTGGGCACTTGAAAAAATAAAAATAAATAGTGACTAACAGGGAGGAGTTGTTATATTCCTACCTGCAGCATTAAGTTAAGAGTGTCTAAGGGCCTTGATCCTCAGCCCCAGCCAAGCTGGATTTACCATAGGTCATATTAAGGTGGGGCAAAGGGGGTTTTATGTCATTTTTAGATCCCCTTATCCTGGGCTGGCAAGCTTCAGCATGATGAGAGGGTGCCTGCTCTGCAGGCAGGTTGGAATGGCTGAAGGCTGGCGGCATTGGCCCTGTGCCATCCCCTGTGCCATCCAGAGATCCTTTCCACTGAGGGCAATTCAGGGGTGATGGCTTAAGCCAGCTTTGCAAAGGCAGCTGCTTTGGGAGTCTAGATCCACCTTGTTATCCATAGAGAACGTTCTCAGCATAGTAAACTTTCTCTGTGGGAAGATTTCAATGTGGGAACAGATCCTGCACTGACATGCCCATGTGCCTCGTGAGCAGGGAGATGCTCCCATCTGGTGCAGTTTGTCATTGTTGGAAGAACAAATCAAGGAATTGCCAGATAAAGTCGAGAGAGTCAGTATAAATTAACGTCATCCAAAGTTCAGGTCCAAAGAGTTACAACTGTCCGCATCTTATGCTGTAAAATACTTGTACCAGGGAGGCTGGATTCCTTCCGAGTCTCTACATGAGAAAACACAAGTCGAAAATGTGACTCTCACGGATGTTTTTGTACTGGAAGGCTCAGGCTTCCAGTTAAGGAACTGATTCTTAATCACATCTGTCTATCTTTTTTATGAATATTGATATTAAAGTCAGAAAAAGAGACTTGTCATCATAAGTGAATCAGAATCTGGCACTTGCCTGCTCAGAAGCAAGTGGTTCTCCTGCTTAGCTGCTGTAGATGATGTCAGTTTGTTGAAATAATATATCTCTGCCAGCTGAGAATCTGGCCATAAAATGAGAAAAGTTGAGATTCCCATTGTTGAATTAGTTTGGCCACATTAAAAATACGTTGCTCTAGAAATGTGTATATGAATATGCTAAAGTTTATTTTGCTAAATGTGCTTGCCAGGATGTGCCATGTGGCTGAGTTAGTGTTACTTTAAGAATCCTAATTTTTGCCTTTTCAGACTTTTGAGCTTTTAAACTTGTAAACATAGCATTTTGTTGGCATAAGTCTCTGATTTTATGCATACAGCTGACTTTTATCTTCAATTTTTACATCACCTTAATACAGCAAGAAAGAAAGCACTCATCTGTTTATGATAAGTTTATCAGAAATACTCTAAAGTTTTCCATGACTAAGATATATTGTTATGGTGGCTTGCTACAGGGTAATTTTGAGACAACAAACAGAATATTTCAAAGCCCAGATGTCCTGTTTAGACAAGGGGGTTTATATTGATTAGAATCTGCTTTCACCTAACATCATGTAGTAAATATCACAAAGACGTAATTAGAAAATTTGGTACAATATTTAGTCCTAGTCCCTGTGTGCCAGAATTGTTTGACTACTGAGAAACTGGAGCTTGTTTGCATCCCAGTGTGTTGTGAAATGCAAACTTCAAAGAAAATATTATATCTCCCAACTCCAGCTCGTGAGAGTCTTGGAAGTATAATACAGAGAGGCTTAACAATCCCTGCTGAGGAAAGGGCAATTTGACACTGAAACTACTGTTAAAGCACCGTTGACACTGGTAGGCAAAAAGTGCTTATTAGAGGAGTCTAGTTACAGTCTCCGGAGCCAGAGAGAGAAAGCGCAACCGAGTCATTGTGAAAATTGGCAAGTTGCAACAAATATGAGTTTTGTGTATGCGTCTGTGCTTTCTTTTTTTTTTTTCCTCCTTTAACTACATATATCTACATGTTTGCTTCATAGGCTTTCCATAAGATTGGGGCCCTTGCAGTATTCAAATAAAATATTTAGATTTACAAAACTTCTGGAAGCCAGATTTTAAGGCAAAAAAGAAGTTTTTTGTCAGATTGTCAGTGTCTGAATTTCATCACAATCTGTTCAGCTGTTTGTTGCAGGCAGGCGTAAAACATAGTGGGTAAGTGTGTGTTTGTACTTCTTATACATATTGAAAGAGGGCTGCCTAATCCCCTTGATGAGGAAAGCTCTGTAAATTATATACATCTGCAGGCTCTGTGCATGGGTAGTACAGAAGCAAAGAGGCACATCAGCAATTTGAGGGAGCAAAAAAGAGTTTTCTCACAAATTCAGTGATCGGGAACCTTTCAGCAGCCCAGCCTTCTGGTGATGTCACTTAGTTGTTTGGGTTTTTCTTTGTAATGACCCAAGTGTTTTGCCTTAAAAACTTTGCCTAGGAGGCCCTTCTACACACTTAGGATTCCTGGCAAGAGAAGAAAATATTTGCTGATGACAGCTCTGAACATATTCTCTTTAATTGTCACTTATGTCTCTATCCCATCCTCTGCACTGAGCTAAAAATAGCAACTTGGGTTGATGGTTTCAACACCATCTAATGTATGTATATTATTGCACACAAAACCTAGATAAAAATGTCAAGAATGAGACCTAAGCCAGGAATAAAATTGAAAATCACAGACATGAGACAAGACCCAAATAATGAAGGTGTTGTGGGGAGATATTTTATTGGTGTCTCTGTTTAAATAAATGTGGGCAGAGCTCCCATGCATAGAGGATGCCTAGAATAATATTTGCCCTTTTTTCTTTAATAATTTGTAGGTATCATTTATATTTATCCTTAGCCTTCCTCTTCTTCCTTTAATAGCTTGATTTGCTAATTATGCCACAACACTTGTAAGGTGAGTGTAGAACGTATTTTTCTGTCCATTCTGCAGAGGATAAATTTGTCCAAATCACACAGCAAGTGTCTGGCAGAAGTGAGACTAGACACCAGGGATAAAATCCCTTTGATTTCACTGAGGCAAGGATTTTATTCCAGCAATCTTGTCTCCAGTGCTCTGCTCTGTCTACTATGCCCTGTGTATTCTGGGCTTTTGTTGATACTCGATCCAAGTCTCGGCTCATAGGGTTAAAGGCAAGTCTGATAGAGAAGCAGCAATAGTAGTGTTAACATGACACTGTAGTTATGGCTTGTCAACATTTCCATTATAAACTTCTGTTTGCAGCAATTATAAATCAACCATGAAAACAAAACAAAACAAAACAAAAAACAACAACAACAAAAAAAGGAAATCACTGTGAACTAAAACTTGGCATACCAAAGTCCAGGAGGGAATTTTGAGCTTTTGAAAATAATGTCTTCTGATTACCATGGACAGGCATGACATGATGTGCAAATACACACTCCATATTGCACAGGAAAAAAGCATGAGTGTCACCACTTTGTCGTGGACAAGAGGGTGAGGAGAGAGGGTCTTTCTGACTTTTGGAAATGAGAGAAATATTTTACTATTCCAAGAAACATCTAATTAATGCCCTTAACTGGTTCTTAATTCTCCCTGTTTACTTTATATCATCTCATGTCAGGGAAACATGATTGCTGGCTTTTGGGTTTCCAGTAGATCAGACAGTCAGCTGGTGTTGATCAGCACAGCTCCACCGAAGTCCAGTGAAGTTAGGTTGACTTACAGCAGCGGACAGTCTGGCTCCGTATCGTCTTTCCCCAGAAGACTGCAGCATTTGCTACCCATTTGGAGTGCTAGTTAATGTTTGTTTAACTTTAAAAGTACATTTTGCCACACTGATCAAATTCCAGTTGCAGGATAGTCATAAATTGGTTCAGAAGTGTTTTTGCTGAGGACATAGTTGGTTACTTTTAAGTTGTATTGTGTATGTACATACTGCATTGTATTCTGGGCTTTCTTCTGTTAGCAAAATGATGGAGCAGGTGATGCTCAGGCAGTTTACTACCATAAGAATGGTTCAGAAGGCTGTAACTATCATCTATCTGGTACCCAAATCATGATTTTGCATGAGGAAGCTGAGTCACTGACCGTGCTGGGTCAGAGCTCTGGTCTCTTCCCAAGATGAACTTCCTCCTGCATCATCATTCATGAGTCATGAGAAAAACGAGATGTGGGTTTGCAGGAATGTTTCCCAGAGCAGCATTCCCCAACAGCCGGGTTGGAACTCAAGTCCTTATTTCTGAATTCAGCTTGGAAATAATTACAATGCTGTAGTAGCTTTGGCTTTCTATAGTGATACTAATAACCAAGCGCTAAATGTGAAGCAGCTTTGCAGAAGTGCTCCAGTGTCAGGTTACAGAGAGCAGACATCAAAATAAAGGTGCAGTAAACTTGAGGTAACTAATTTAATTGCATTTCAGGTTTGGGTGTAGGAAGGAGAACAAGAAAAACTACTTGCTGGGGTTTTTTTAGATGTGACATTTCAGTGATGTACCAACAGAGGAAATTTTGCTTGCAGAATCCTGTGAGCAAAACACTTCTGAGAATGTATGTATACAATTGTTTAAAAAAACACAGGGTTACTGACACAGATGCCAATTTGGTAGGGCATATGGAACATTTACACTTGCCTTTTTCATTCTTTCTTGCTACAGCTGGTACTGATTTAGTATGTGAAATTTTACTAGCAGGAGTGCTAATCAAGACAGAGATTTCTGTGAGGATTTAGTCATTTATGTGGAGGAAAACTATGGGTATCATTAAAAAGTACAAGATCATCTATGAGAGGAACATTATCATTAGCAACCTAATTTTTAAAGCAAACAGAGGGGAAAAAATACTGTATTTCTTGAACAGCAGCAGAAGAAAATTATGTTATTGTTATGTTCAGGGTCATGCCAACTCTCTCCAAGTTTGGGAAAAGAAAATTTTAAATTCACTTAAAAAAAAAGGTAATAGACCCTCTGAGTAGTTTTTTTTTGGTTTTGTTTTGGTTTGGGTTTTTGGTGGTTTTTTGTTTGTTTGTTTGTTTTTTTTTTTTTTTTTTTAACTAGCGTGATAGCTGTTACATCAAATGGATATGGCTAGGAATGGGATTAAATCCAAAAAGCACATCTAAATCCTGTATGTGTGTCTGAATTTGAGGCCTCCATTCAAACCTAACTCTGTGATGGAGCTGCATTTCACCATCTCACTATTTGAGAAGGGTCCAACAGTATCCCTCATCTAAAATCCAGAGTTTGTCAAAGTTCCCCGTTTTTTTCAGAAATTGAAATCTAGGTCTGGAATGGAGATATTCAGACCTTAAATACCAATTCTGGCCAATTTTTGTTTTTGACAAGGAATACTGTATTCCATTAAGAAAGCAACGAGATATTACTTACCCAAAGAGGTGATTTTATATAACACACAGGGTAAAAAATTATGCTCGGGTTTAACTACCATTTTCTGCCAAGATTATTTCAGTGCAAACAGCAATGGAATAACTGCTGTATGTTAAATATGTTGTACAGGTGGCCAAGTGATATGGGAGACCTGAGCAATAAAAGCTGACATCTGCGGCTGGAGGTGCTTGAGCACAGTGGAAGCAGTGTGCGTGGTCCCTGTGGAAGGTGGCCAGCTGCCCATGCTCACAGTATCGCCTGCATGAAGAGATGTGTGAGGAGCTCTGGAGTGGGTTGTATGCCCTTTTCCTGCTGCTTTCCCACCTAGTTTTGGGACTGAGGGGGAAGACAACGTGAGGAGGATGAGGGGTAATGCCATGGGTTACAGTGCACTGAAATGCCTAGAGATTTGACAGTCAATATGTCCAGTAAATACCTCACTGCAACTATATAGGAATTCATCACAACTTCTCAGGGACTGAATTCATATTGAGTTTTCTGAATATCTTTGCAACCTACCCTGCTCTGGCATGACAGGCACCCTTTCCTGGGGCAAGATAATACTGAGCGGGGTTTGAAGAAAAAGATCAAGGCACTTCCGTTTGTGTTAGCTTCGTCCCAGCTGCCTCCTTTGTTGGGGGAGGTAGTAGATTTTAGGCAGATTCCCAGATATTACTAGATTCAGTAGCTTTATTGTAGTGCAGTTGTGAGGGGTCTCCTTTGACACTTACAGATAATGGCTTTCTTGTGGTAACTTCATAAATGCTGCAGGATTGTCTCATCTACTTTAGAATCTACCAGGCTTTAAACTTTCAAAGAAGTACCACTAAGTTGAACATTAAATCCCCCTTTTCACTTCCACAACCCCAGATTTCAGCAGTTGTGACTTAAAGTTTCCTAATGGTGTTTTCCATTATCACATCTAACTTTGACCACTAGCAGAAAAGCTGAAGGCTTATTGTAGAGCTAGAAAGAACTAAATGACTCCTGGATATGACAATGACAATTTTCACTTAAAAGGCTTTTTCCCAAAATATATATACCACGAAACACAACCATCTCCAGAGGGCAGGGAAATGGCCATCAGGCTAATTAGCTCAAAGCAAGCAAAACCATAGGGGAAAAGGAAAGCTGGCATTTATGTTGGCTTGAACATTGCTGCTTGCACTAAAATTGCTTGCATGTCTCTGAAATACATGCAGAAATGTTACTGGATTTGTGAACTGAAGGAGTGTGTCAGCTTCTCATTTGATAGCATTGGGGTACTACTTCAGGTCTGACGCTTGCAGCAGTGAAGCTCCCTTCTCCAGAAACCTCAAGAATTTGACTTGTGATATTTCAACTGTCCAAACTTCTTCCTGATGTAGGAAGGCAAAAGTCTGATATTGGGTCAGAACAGGAATATTGTAGGACTTGTCTCTGCCTTCCAGAAAGAAAAGAAAATGAATCATGATGAAGATTTTACTATTACCATCAATAAGAACAGTTTCATCACCAAAAATGAGCAGTACAGCAATCTGAAGTCTTAGACAGTTTGTGATGTTTAAACATCCTAAGCACTGTTGAGCATTTTCTCCTCATTTCTTGATATGGCACTGTGGTTTTATTTAAGCAATCCCAAAAATCATGGCCAGCTGCTCCATCTGCCAGAGATGATGCAGGATGGGTGCCTCCAGCATGTCAGCACTCAGATGTCATTTAAAAGGGAAATGCTTTTTGTACTGGGAAGAGGGTAGAGACAAAGAGCCTGGGCAGGCAGCAGGCTGTGCTAAGTGGAAAGAAGAATTGATACCTTTTCTAAGGCCTGACCTGAACATCTGAGTTCTTTCCCTTGGGGTTTCTCACCCCCACATGTTCTTTTGTGTGTGTGTGTGTGTCTTTTTTTTCTCAGCACTCACAGATCAAAAAAGGCTACGAGAGATAAAGACTCATCTGATGTCGAACAGGTGGCTCATCCAGGTCATTGAGTGCAATGGAGGCTGTGAAAGCAAAGCGTGGAGTGAGTCCCACTTCAGCACGAGGTACAGGGGCACACGATGGGGATGTGGTTGGCATTTAAAGGTCAGTTCCTCGCAGGTCATTGGCATGTTGCCAGCAGCAGGTGACCTCTGTGACTGCTCTCTCATCTCACACATCCGTATCATAAGGAAGCCAGGCTGCACCTTTATGAAACTGTTTGAAGAAGAATGAGGTGTGATCACAACTAAGCTGAAGGGTGTCATATTCACTTTACTGCCGACATGAGGACCAGTGGTTGAATATTCGATTACATGTCAGTCACAGCACATTAGGCAATCTTCCAGTCTGCCAGCTTTGCCCTTCCCAGCTCCAAGCTAATTGTCATCAGGAAAGAAGTAGCATGGTGAAGGAAGGAGGCAATACTGGAGTCAGCTTGCTGGGGCGGCTTCAGTCCCCCTCAAAAGTGTCCTTTGCTGTCTCTGCATGGGTCTAGTGTGTCCTCCTTGCTCTACAGAGGGTAAAGTGGTTCATGCCTCCTGATTATGGATGCAAACAACTCATGGTGAAGTGCTGCTCAATTTTATCTCTAGATATAAAGGTATAAATGTGTGCAAAGGCAGCAAATGGTGCAGTGAAGAACTAGGGAACTGTCATTCCAGCAACATTACCAAAAATATTCTGTTCTTTCAAATGAAGTGGCTGTAAAATATGTTGCTCTGACCAAACATTTTCTGGACTCTTTTGCTTGCAGATTACTTAGTGAAAATATGCTAGGAGTGGAAGTTAAGGGCTGTGGACAATTTGCCACTTTGCTGATGCCAGAAAAATCCCATCTCAGCTCCAAGGAGGAAACTGCATTCCAAAATATCAGCTCATGCAGAAAGTCCAAGTTCAGCTGGAATGAGCCACTCCGTTTGTGCTTGGTTGTTTCTGGAATGACAAAAAGCCCTATACATCCATGCTGGGAAGCACAAGCCTGAAAGGATAATGTGGGTAGATAACTCCCATTGGCACTGAGGCTTTACTATGGGTTTTGTTAAGCATCCTCCACCTGTTAGCAGCAGCCACGTAAGAAAAAAATGGGTGGTGTTCCTGTTTTGCATCTTCTGCTTCCATGGTTGAGCTGCACCTCCTGTTTGGAAAGTTTCAAAGCAAATTTGAAATCAAGGAGACAATGCTGCCATTTATGGGTGGGACGTTCCTAAGCAGAACTTTGGCTTTGCCTACTTTGATTTCAGATTTACTTTGAATGTTTTTCTGACAGGAGGTGCAGGCATCACACGATTCACACTGGCAGCATTGCCATTAACTTTTCAACTGACCATTACTATTTAGCTAGAGAGACAATAAGATTGCAGCGGGTGTCAATGGAAATAACCTTTATGATACTTCCAAAGCTTCAAATCTGTCCTCAGGCTCCAAAACTCCAAGAAATACTTAGAGGGAGAGACTGCCTGCAGAATGAAGGATACGGAGTGATGGATGATACAATAAAAATGACACCGCTGGTAAAACTGAAAGTGGGATGCTGCTGTTTGCAATGTGCTGTGCATATGATTGATGTCAGGACAATGGTGTCTAGACCATGTCATATTATGAGTGCAGTATGAGAATCTCTGTGGGGCAAGATGGCTGGACCCATGGCTACTAAGTCCAGTAAGGTGAATTTGGTCTGTCTGATGACTGATAAAAGAATACCTCCATGAGGAAGGATTTTTGCACGGATTGTGGGCAGCTCTTGACAGTAGAGTCAGGTGGAAAGGGCAGGAATCTGTTTTGGTTAACACCTGGAAAATATTACTGTTTTCCCCCTCTATCACCCCCTCCTACTTGACCATGTTTGGAAAGGGCATCTTCAGCACCAACAGCAGTGTTGTTACAGACAGAAGGACCTGGCTGAGAGCAGCCACTGAAGTGTGCCTTACTTTTAAAAAGAAAGATGTGTCTTGACAGCTTGCCAAATACCACATCTGCCTCTTTCTACACCTCTCTGGGTGAAGCTGAAGAGCAAGATGGTGAAGATGAGCGAACTTACCAATTAACTGTGTGAAAGACGCTTTCTCATGTTTTGTGCAACAGCTGTAGGTAATCCCTGGCCTGGAAGGACCTCCCTGAAATCCCATCTGCAACACCTGTGGGAGAGACACAGTTGTGAGCTCATTATGTCAGATGGGCCAGAAGGAGGGCAAGGAAGTATTCTGGGCACTGTTAAATATTTTTTTCTCATATTGTTTTTCTTTTCTCTTTGAGTTTTTTCTTCTTTCATGATGGAAGTCTGTTGGGGAATGCTGCTGAGGCCATGCAAGCCAAAATGGTCTTTGAATTGGTTGCTTCTTCAGGTGTTGAAACTGTCCCCCGGTTAACCAGGCAAGACAATCTTGGCTTATCTGGTTAGTTCTATGGATTTGGGGATTGTATCTAAAGCACTCTATTTTAAATTGCTGCTCAGAATAATACTAAATCATAACTTGATGGTCTGCAGTTTTCTCTGTGGGAATACTTTGCCTATGACACTGTGTTTGTATTTTGTATGCAGTGCATTGGCATTGTATAAATTTTATGAACAACTTCTGTTATCTTTGAAACACAGAAACAACAGTTATAATTATAGTTTGAAAATGCTATAGTGTTTCAAATATGCCTACAGTAGTAGTATTAAAATGACAGTGCAGTGTCTGCATTCAGCTTTTGATGCGTTCAGTGACATCACAATTATATTTGAGCTAAAACTTCTGTCCTTAAACAGAAATGGCTTATGTGAAAACTCTTAGATTTTCCTTCTGATTTCTTGTGATAGTATCTGGGCTAAAATTGGCTGAAATAGTGAATAAGGTAGGATAGTGCATTTTTACAGGCTTTGTGTCTGGGTTTGTTACTGATGTGTTGTCGGTAGTTTGTGTTGCAGGATTTGGAAAATGAACAAATGTGATTTGAAACTTCTAAATGGGCATCTGCAACTTGTTGAGATGTGTTCTTCTGGTTCTGGGGTATTTGACAATCCTGTTATTTGTGATAATGGAATTGCTATAAGTGTGCAAAAGAAACCTTTAATTTTTGGAGTAAATGTGCTTTTAAGGGTGAAATACTTAAGTGCACATCTTCAAGCATAGCCTTAGAAGTTAATATACCTGAGCCAGCTCTTGGGTGGTATGAGCAATGACATCCCACTGGCAGAACTGTAACGTTCACAGGCTGAAAAATGTTCTATCTTGTTTCAAGCTTTTATTTAAATTATGCTTTCTTTGAATCATATTCACTAGATGCCCAATAGTTTTCTTTTATAGAGAAGACCTTTGCAGCCCTAGACCTGAGTTAATTGTTGCTCCCTGGAGATGCAGCAATGTGGCCATACTCCTCTGTCCCAGTTGTGAGGTGTAGCATTGCTGATGGTTCCGCAGCACTGAAGCAGTCCAAACACATCTTCAAGCACATAGAGGTGTTTCATATGAAGTCCAGGAACCATGATGACATCTGAAAATAACCATAGTGGCCTGCAAAACTGGTTGGAGAATAAGGCAAGAATTTCCCAACAAATATGTAATTACTGTATTAAAAGTATGTCTTTCATGTAAGACTTAGCTGAACTAACTTTGTAAATTGAATGTGGCATCTTTCTAATGCTTTTCTGAGTCTCTGTGATTATTTTCATTAATGTTATGATTGTAACTATTACTAGAATGAAATTATGTAGAGTGTTACATCTGGGTAGGAACAACCCCAGGTTCCAGTACAGGTTGAGGAATAACCTATTAGAGAGCAGTGAAGGGGAAAGGGACCTGGGGGTCCTAGTGGATAGGAGGATGACCATTAGCCAGCACTGTGCCCTTGTGGCCAAGAAGGCCAATGGCATCCTGGGGTGTATTAGAAGGGGGGTGGTCAGTAGGTCAAGAGAGGTCCTCCTTCCCCTCTACTCTGCCCTGGTGAGACCGCATCTGGAATATTGTGTCCAGTTCTGGGCCCCTCAGTTCAAGAAGGACAAGGAACTGCTGGAGAGAGTCCAACGCAGGGCGACAAAGATGATGAAGAGAGTGGAGCATCTCCCTTATGAGGAAAGGCTGAGGGAGCTGGGTCTCTATAGTTTGGAGAAGAAGAGACTGAGGGGTGACCTTATTAATCTTTATAAATGTATAAAGGGTGAGTGTCACGAGGATGGAGCCAGGCTCTTCTCAGTGGCAAACAATGATAGGACAAGGGGTAGTGGGCTCAAACTGGAACACAAGAGGTTCCACTTAAACTTGAGAAGAAACTTCTTCTCAGTGAGGGTGACGGAACACTGGAACAGGCTGCCCAGGGGGGTTGTGGAGTCTCTTTCTCTGGAGACATTCAAAACCCTCCTGGACACATTCCTGTGTAACCTCATCTAGGTGTTCCTGCTCCAGCAGGGGGATTGGACTAGATGATCTTTTGAGGTCCCTTCCAATTCCTAATATTCTGTGATTCTATTTACACATGAAACTAAATGATTATTTTTATTGTTATTCAGCTCCTGACTGCATTAGACTTGTGCCCTGCATCCACAAAACACTCATCCTCTTCAAAGCTGTCGGTTTCCCAGTTGTTGGGAGTGGCTATGACATGATGATCCCATTCTTTTCTATGTTCAGGATGTATTAAGTTACATCAAGGAAAGTGGAAACTGGCAGATAAGAGGTCCTCTGCCCATAGAATCATAGAATAGTTTGCTTTGGAATGGACCTTAAATATCATCTAGTTCAAGCCTCCTACCATGCGCAGGGACACCTTTCACCAGACCAGGCTGTTCAAAGCCCTGTCCAACCTGGCCTTGAACACTTTCAGTGATGGGGCATCCGCAGCTTCTCTGGTTGATCTGTGCCAGTGCTTCACCACCCTCACAGTGAAGAACTTCTTCCTTGTATCTAATCAAGATCTCCTCTCTTTGAGTTTAAAACCATTCCCCCCTATCCTCTCACTACTTGCCCTTATAAGGTTTATAAGCCTATATTGGTTAAACCTACTTGGCTTCCCTCTTTTTGCCTTTGGGAAACCCGAATAGCATAGAAATAGGCCAGAGACACCAGAGTGATGGCATAACCATTGGGTGGTACAGCACTGACCAGTAGGGCCATAAAAGTCAATGATGTGCATAAGCAGTGAAGCACATAATGACCAGCAAGTCTGCAGCAGTTCATCTTTAACACATGGACAGATATGGTCTGCTGGTTAAAAGTGCATGTGTGAGAGCCATGAGAACTGTCTTTTGAGTCTGGATTGGTTTCTGACTTGTGTGTGACCTTGTAACAGTTACTTCCCTACTGATGGCTTTGCTGTTCTGTTTGGAAAGAAGGCAGAATATAAGTGTCAGGTGTGAGGGATTGCCACATCCTTATTTATGAGTGGTCTTAAGGCTTATGTCCGAGATTCTAATGGGAGACTCTTTAGAGAAGTGTAGGGAGTTGGGCAGGTTCTTGGTTGGAGTAAATCAGCATAGTTCAATTAAAATCAATAGATTTATACCATCTGGAGTGATAAAGGCTTTCCCATCAGTTAAAGCACTGGTCCTTAGTATGTAAGAGGAGTTAGGGATGTTGCTCCTTTTCTTCCAGGAAAGGTGGTGCCCAAGAACAGGCATTCACTAATGAAAAACCTTAGGTTATGGGATTTGTTACCAACAAGAAGGATTTGTGAAGGTGAATTGTAGGGTAATTTTATTTAGGAAACATGGAAAATAAATTAGAAACTCTCATGTTACCTTTGACTCTTTGGCAAGGACAAATTAAAATTGGCAACCCTCTGTCTAGCAATATAAAAGCGTTAATATCTGCATAGCTTCTGTTCGTAAATTGATGGAACAGATTGAGTAAAACTGATGTAAAAATGGAACAGGTTTTGGATGTAAGAAACTTTCACAAGGGATACTCTTTCTGGAGCTGGTCTGCAGCTTGTACTGGTTTACTTGGACTCATCTGGTTGACCTGATTCAAACCTTGATGTTCTTACTTTGGTTAAAAAAAACCCCAAAACCAAATGTCCATTTCCAGAGGCAAGACAAATTGATGTAAACCCAATTTAAAAGTGTTTGCAAAAAATATTGTTTTAAAAGCATTTCAATTAAAAGAAAAATCACAGCTTAATCTAAGGAACTTTTGTGTAGGACCGGCCTTCCTTTCCAAACTCTGTACAGTAATATTGCACAATAGACTGAGGTGCTGATTATGCCACAGATAATGTAGTTGTTAATGATAAGTTAATGTTAAAAGCTATTACTGCTCATTGACATAATTCTCAAAACATTATACTGGAGAAGTGCACCTTTTGTGTAGCAACAAAATGACAAAATTGAAATGTTAAAAGTTGAGTGTCTGAATAATAGCCTGTGAAATCATTTAGACAAGATCATTGTTGTTGCCATTGTAAGAGAACCAAGGAGTGACAGAATGAGACAAAAAAAGGGGGAGGGGGAGAGAGGAAAATACGGGGGGGAGGGGCGGGGGGGGCAAAAAAGGCAGGCACAAGAGTGGTTCTTTCCTGAAAGGAGATGTAAGGTAAAGAGGATTCTTGGTCCTCTGTTCTCTCTGCCTTTCCAATTTGGAGGGTCTTCATCTGACAAGAGAGCACCCTCCTCTGGCAGCTCGCCAAAAACGAACGGCTGACTGGAAGCCTTCAGGATAGGAAAGGGACCCATCTCATCGTCCAGCACTGGACTGAGGTGGGAAGCTTTGCCCGGCATGGGGGAAGGATTTTTCCTGACAGCTTGCCAGGAAAATCTAGGACAGTGGCCTCAGCGTTATGTAAAGGAAAAAAAAAAACAACAAAACCAAACAAAACCCACCAAAAACCAAAAAACAAGAAGTCAATTGTGGATGCTTTTGCTGTTGTTTTGCCGGGAGGGTGGGTCATTGGCAATCGCAGCTGCTTGCTTGGTGTGGTGGAGGTCAAAGGCTGAGACCCTTTACCTTGAAACTCGAGGATTTGCAGGTCACTTTAGAAAACTTTCTGAGCCTCATGCCACCCACAGGCATTCATTTGACTCTCTGAGCTTTAATAAAACAGAGAAAGAGCACAGAATTTTGGTAATGGTCTAAGCAACAGACAGACTATTAAACGCCTGCAGTGGAGGGACACTTTACTGAGCAATATACTGTACAACAAGCCCGTGTTAGAGCATTGACCCACAACATTTGGTCCATAAAAATAGTTACATTCGCAGGGACTCCTGGCAGTGAGAGTTTTAATGCAGGGTCTGTGTCATGGTATAAAATAAATGACTTCTGACATTACAGTAACTGCTTAAAAGCTCCACTGAAAACCTTTCTGCACAAAGCAATGACTATAGTGCAACTACCTGCAAGCTATGGTAATTCCGTTCATGAGCCACCCATGATGATCTGCTTTTCTGCAGAAACACCCTTCAGCCCAGAAGTGAGTCCCTCCGCAGCCCTACTTGTTATCTTTATAGAGTTGGGCAAGTCATTGTGGAAAAGGTATTAAAGGGCACTTATTTGATTATGTTTTCATTCTGAATATTCTATGAATTATATTTTCTGCTCTTCTAAACAGTTATCTGCATCATAAAGGTGACTTCAAATTTAGCTTGGTTTTTTATCCTCTCCCAGCACTAATATATCATAGAAATATTATGTGGCCATTTATTAAGTTTCCATATGTTCTGGTAAAAACTGTTGCCTAATAAATTTGTGGGCAGGAGGTTTCAGTGTCATCTTATGAACTTTTTTTCTTCAGCATAGGCCAGTTTTGGCAATTTTTTTTTTCAGGTAGGGAGCTTGAAATACAAGAACACGCATCTCAAACCAAAGCAATTCTCTATTCAGGCTGCCAGTCCACCCTCCCGCCTTCACCATTTTCCTCTCTCTAATGCATTAACTTTCCAAAGGGCTTTGATTCTTGTCTTCTTATGGTTCCTGTAAGCTCTCACAAAACCATCCAGTATATTCTCTGCCTTCAGTTAACTGTCTTTCTCAGGATATCTTACTACAGGGTCTGCTACTCTTGGCACTCTTTTCCTGTGACCCCAGCCTCTATTGAATTAAATCTCTTCCATGGTTTGGCTATGAATTGGAGCCTAAAGTCCATAACTAAATTGTGCATGATATTGGAATTCAGCAGGAGCTGGCGCCAGCGATTAGGAATGGTAGACCCTGCCACTTTATCTGTCCTGACAGGATGGAAATTTTAGGGAAGGAAAATTACTGGCAGATCACAGTTTGGAAGGAAGGTAGCAGTAGTATAGGGCTTCTGTCTCTGCTATGTTCACTGCTACAGTCTGAAGGATTGTGCAGTTCTTCAGGAAAAGTTAGAGCCCCACAGAAAGGATTAAACCTTTTCCTACTGCCTCTTGCTGTGCACACTTTTTTAAGTGTCATTTTTGGGCTTAAAAAAAATATTTTTTTTTCTTCTGTCTTAAGGAAAGAAACATTTCCTTGTTCAGATCTACAAGATCAGCAAAACTGGTTAGAGATGGATTTGTATGGCTAGAGGTTTTCCATGAAAATGGCCTTGCCTCTCAGGAGCAGAGCAGCTGCTACAAGGGGCTGTACAGAGAGGAGAACCATGCCCATGAGGATGGATCTGGGACCCTGGTGCAGGGCTTGACCTGGTGTGGGTGTAGGAAAGCTACCCATAAGGTGTCTGTGGTGTCTTGGCAGTGGAGGAGGACTGCTGTGTAGCTCCCTTGTAGCCCTCAGAGATATTGCTATTGTGGTACCCCTTCAATGGAAGGGGAGAAATTTTGACACAAATTCTCTGGGTGCCCTGAGGACTGAAAACTACACAATATCTAGCTAATTTTGCTAGCTGTGGTTCATAAAACCGCTTGGATCCAAGAACGTGTACCATTCTGTGCACTCTTAAATGAACAATATTCAGTAAAAGTGAAATTTCTCCTGCCAGTTTTCCAGTTCTTGCCATTTCTTTCTTATCTAACTTTGAGCTAAGGCCAGCTGCTCTTCACCTAGATATTTATTTCTCTTAGATACTAATCAATTGAGTAATACCTGCAAGTCATCAAATGGAGCTGGGAGTTGTAAGAGCCCTACTGTCATCGAAGTCCTTGTTTTCCCAGCATGCACCCCTCTTGGTCTCACCTAGCTGCTGGATTAGAGAGGAGATGCAGCTGATCCTGAGCAGATCCAGCAGACTATAATTCAGAAGAGATAAGGAGCATTGTAAAGTTCAGGGGTCTGTCCTAGAAAAATGCATGAATCCTACTGATTTTTTTTGCTCTGGCTCATTTTTTAAAGGGCTCTAGGCAATTTAGTTGTAACTACTTATTCCTCAGCTAGGGAAGTACCACAGTTTGGGTTAAAAAGTTTATTGGTGAAGTCCAGGGCATAGGCAGAGGTTAGGGGCTTTGTGAGTGTGATGAGTGCTGTCTCTTCCATAGCCTGCTTTTGAACAGGGAGAACTGTAATAAGATGATTAAAGTACTATGTGAAGAGAGATGGGTTTCTGAAACACTGCCTCAGCTGTGGCAGTTCAAGGTGAGGGAACAAATGATGTTTTTAAGGGAACATGGTGAAGTAAATTAAAGAGGCTGAGAAGTGCTGCACGGCTGTGCAGATGAAGAGGAGCAAAGTGCAAGTCAAACAGTGCTGGAAAGCAAACATAGGCAAGCATTAAATAATTTGAATATGCATGCTGTGTCAAATCCCACGCTGTTTTTTCAGTGCATGTATATGCTTGACTTGTCCATCTCAGAGCCTTCAAGGTCTGGGTAAAATATTAAAGAAAACCATTAATTGGTCACTTTCCCATGTCAGCAGTTTCTTAAAATGCCCTTAGGTTGAAAATGCCAGAAAGGGTTCTACCTGTGCACACTGTTATCTAATTAATGTCCTGTCCTTTGTTGCTGCTAAAAGGCCAAAGTGTTTCCTTCGAGATTAGTTAAAAAAACCTGGGAGCTGTAGAGAATATTTCAGTGAAATGAAACCCAGTAATAATAAAGGAACTCTTCTTCATCCTACAGAAAAAACAAAACAGCCAAACCCCCCCCCCCCAAACAAAAACATCCCACCAAACCAAGCAAAAACAGCAAACCCAAACCAAACCTTGATTAGTATTAGCTTTAACCAAAGAAATGTCTCTTCTGAGTGGAGGACCTGAGTTCCATGCGTCACCTCAAGAGAATTTAGGTCTGAACCTATGATTTTATGGAGAAAGTGCTAATACAGCTGCAGCACAGCACAGCTTTATGAATGGGGTGTTGATAAGCATTGTGAGCAGCCATCATATTGGAATTACAGCGCAAACCAGGCATGTGCACAGGTCACTGCTTTTTATGAACACATGTTCCCAGATCTTATGACAAACATGAATGTAGCCCATTCTGACCTTTGAAGCCTGTTGCAAAGTCATTGCTGAGCTATTATTTGAGTAGCTTGAGGTAGAATAATGTTCAACTCAGCTTCCTGGAGCTGCATTTGAAATGCAATTAATTGACTGCTGTTAGTTGTCAATTAACATTTATTATCAATTAGTTCATCAAATTGATTAGTTGGCAGGACCTTAAAGCCTAAATGCACTCCTTTCCATTATAAATATGTCTATAAGAGTAAAAGCTACTCACTAATTGATGTCAAACTGAAATTGCTTATGTTGGTCAAGAGACAGAGCACATTGTTTTTTAAATCCATATTAAATTAATTTTGTAGCAAATACATCAGTGGTACATTATTTAAAACACTGGCTTTCATGAATCTGCCTTGGTGCACACGTCTCTCCTAGCCATTAAAGCATACAGGTATAAGAAAGGAATTGCTGGTAGCCTTTTTCCTTGTTTGAAAAGTGATGCTGTTTCAGACCACCAGACTAATTCTTCATTAGTCTGCCTGCTAAAACAGCTTATAGTGAAAAACAGGACATGAAAGCAGTTCAGTTTTAGCAGATTTACTGCAAAACTCTTTACATTTGTCCTTTCTTCACTGTCTTTCTATTAGGCCCATCCAGAATCTGAGGGGCCATTCTCGTGCAGCAGGCACTAATCAGGATTATTCAGGAGCATCTTTTCGTGACAAAAATGGAACAAAAAGCATTCACTATGTATTTATAAAAAAAAAAAAAAAAAGAAAAAAGGGGGATGGGAGTGTTACTTTCATTACCTTATTCTTGCAAGCCAGTAAACAGTATCTATGTGGGAGCCTTATTAAAGAGACGAGAAAAGAGAAATCTGGGTTAGCTTTGCAGTTTTAAATGCAATAGTTGTCTTACTTATTTGCTCTTATTGATAGAGCTAAGGAGAAGATAAAATCCTGAAAAGTATTCCTTTAACTTTTTGTATTCACAAAATACCTGAGAGGGGTTATTCATTTTCATTGTCTTTGTGCAATGATGTTATTCCTGCATCCCCCAAAACTGTGACCTAAATATGGCTGAAAGACACAACATGTGACCTGCTTAGTGCTGCCTGTCATGGCCTGGAGCCACAGCAGGAACTCTATTAGTGGGAACAGCACAGATGCTACCAGATGGCCAACATATTGTCCAGAGATGACCCATGTATAATTGTAGAAAGTTCAATACATTCAGGTTTTGGATTTAATTGCATTGACCACCTTAGCTACTGCTGCAACACAGTGTAAATCATTTAAGGTGGAAACTTACTTTCAGAAGGGAGGAAATATTTATGCTTTTAATATCACGTTTGTGTTTTGCAAACTGTAAGAACACAAGCTCTGTGCATGTTAACAGATGTTTGCAGAGGTCAGACTACCTGAATGCAGTTCAGGCAATTCAAGCAATAGGGGAACAATACAAGATTTTTTTCACTGTGCACTTCCTGCAGTTTATTTAGATCAAGTTCCATGGGACCAAATCTGGCAGTCTTGGCTTAATCAAATAGCCCACTGGAGACAGGAAAAATAAACAAAAGGACTCCTTTAAATATCTGAGCATGAGGGGTTTGCTTGAATAGTGACTGTATAACAAGCTGTTTAATTTTTTGTTTAAAAGATACATTTTAGAGGGGCAGCACAATTTACCTACTAATACTTTAGATTGGAAAGGCAAAACCTTGTATTCAGTTTCTCTCCTGCATACCATGGCTATACTGCATTAGCACAATTCTGGGGTTCATACCAGGAGCCTCTTGGCTTAGACTAAGGGTCAGGACCTTCTGGAGCCAACCAGCCCTTTCCATGCAGCATAGCACTTGGCTCTTTTCTCAGCCTTGTGTAATGCCTTCATTACCTTGAGCTGTAATATATTAATTTTGAGTGAGGGTTCATTTTTTGTTTTGGGTTGCTCGTTTGTTTTTTCTCTCTAGTGCAGAAAGCCCTAACTCATCATGAGGCTGGGCTGCAGTCTGACGGAGTAGTGGTTTTTTTGAGCATAATGTCAGCTATACATGTTGCACGTCCATGAGAAATGACAGGAGATAGGAATTTGGCTTGTTCTTCAGGACCAAAAAGTCAGCTGTATGTGGAAGTGAGCACATAGGCCCCCAAAAGAGCAAGTGAAAGGGTGCATTGTACTGCAAGACATCAGGAGTGCTGGAAACTGCTGAGGAGGAGATCACACATGAGGCTGCACTGGTTTGGAGTAGATCCTGATATGAATTGCCTCGCCACCAGATTTCCTCTCGGATCCTTTCCATTTCTCTCTCCCCCATTCCTTGCTTTACTGTATTGGCTTTCTAGGCTCTAAGTTTTCAGATATTAAGATGTGTATGTATTGAACGCTAAAGTAGAGCAGTCTAGACTAGCTTGCTCTTCCTAGGCCTTATAAAATCCAAAACATGCTAGTTAATTTATTATAATTTTTCCTTGGAGTAAGCCATAGTCTGTTGATTTATATTCATTATATTAAACCACTTGTCAACTTCCAGTAAGAATATTCACAAAAGCAGTCAATCATCAATAAATGACTTAATCTAAGGGTTTTTTGGTGTGTATATGTAATATAAAAAGATAAATTAGTGATGAGGGATGGGCCCAAACCATAACATGTGGTTCAGCATCCAAATTGTCAAGAGATGTGAGCTTTCGGCCCACTGATGGAAGAGGAGGCCTCATTTCATATGGTTACAGTTCCACTATCCCTAAATTTAGTGCTTAAGGACTTGATTTGTGTTCATTGCTATTAATATAGCAGAATGATTTTTTCTTTATGTGTAAGGCAGAAGCCTTCTTATATACCAGAACCATCACAATGAAGAATTATAGTTTTAGGGATTGGGTTGTGGGTGAAGATTGGTCTTCTCTGGTTCCCCCCCCACCCCCTATGCTATCTCTAATCAAATGTAATCACTGTAGCATGTGTTATTGATTTTGTAATTGCTTCTTGAATGGCTTGGGCTCCAAGATTGCTACACTTGTGAGGAAGTCCTTTGGGTTATATATATATATATATATATATATATATAAACTAATGGATTATGTATCCTTTTATCAGGAAAGCCCCCTAGTATCTCAGTTTAAGATGAAAGACTTGTCCCAGAAGGCCTAGTTGGTAACACTTTCCAGCAGGAGTTTTTCACCAGTGCTTCCTTTGTATAGCTTATTTCAAATGCTTTTGTTGCCCACTGTAAAGTGGTAAGGCCAAAGGTATGGACATTGTCCATGTAAATGTGGTTACAGCATCTGAACTGGAGCATGTGGTTTGCTTTGATGCTTCAAAAAGTAGCTGATACTGTCTTGTCAGTTTCAAAAATGGAGCAGTTTTTTCTGGGTGCTAGCTGAATATTACTTCATGTCTGTCTCAAGACAGGCTGAAAGGGCTCCAGTATACGTGGGGTTAAATGGCAAAGTGAGTAAAGAGGTTGCATGGACATTGTATACATGATGCGTGCACAGAATTGCTCCATGTGAAGGGAACAGTTTCTTCTTGGATAGGGTGGAATGTAGGTTATCTCGTGTGACTTCTACCACAACATCATTTGCACCAACCAGAAAATGCAGCTTGAGGTGTCAGTTAGGCTTGAAGTGCAGTTGGGGGTCAGACTTCTGATACATCTGAAGTCTTGGAGTGGGGTTTGAGTAGGGCTGGCATTGGCATATTGGGAATCCTGAAGAGAGGCACTGCCTAGCTTGGGTGGTCTCCCTGTTCACCAGCATGATGACTACTCTGCATCATCATAGTCTTGTGAGACGGCTGATCTGATAGCTCACAACTGCAAGGAAAAGTTGGTCCTGTTGCCCTTCCTGCTTTGACTGTGTGTTCCCATGTTCTCTCCTGCATGAGGTCTGGTACTTGTCCAACCCCTTGGTGGTCTCGTTCAGCATGCTCATTTATGAGAAAAGCAATGCAGCAAAGAGGGTTAGAAACATGCAGCTATGATTAGGAATTTACAGAGTCAGATCTCTAACAGAATCAGTCTATGAGGCTCAGCTGTCTTGGGAAACCTCACGTTATTGGTATCCGTGTGGTCTGAGCTCCATCTTTTAGAGGATTTTGTAGGAAGACTTAAGGCACCCTTCTGGAGGTATGAATTAACACAGAGATCTGATTTGAAGAGAAGCTGTACTGGTTTGCCTACCCCGAACATCTGAAAAATCCCATTTTTCCTTTTCTTAGCGGCTTTCTTTTGGCTCAGCCAGAGGAAGTAGGAATGAGTTCACCTGGCTTTAGATGTCTAGATTAGAGCTAGTCAATTTGGGCTTCCTTTAAACCAACAGGGAGAAATAGATCCTTTAAAATGCATTTCATCTGGCATGGTTTTATATCTGCTTTAGCATGAGGTTAGTCCCACATTAATGACATCTCTCTTTCTAGCCTGAATGTGTGAAGAGCCTCAGATGTCTGTAAGATAGACATCTGCATTTGGTCAAATAAATCCCTCCCTTAGAGCTGCTGCACTAACATGATGAACCAAGATGAATGGCTTCAATTAATATCAACAATAATAATATAGACTCTGTAGCCTAAATGTAGAAAATAATTTCAGATTTTTTTTTTTCAGATGTCTGCCAGATATTTCCTCAGTATTGGTCAGAGAATTTCTGATTCAGTGTGGCTTATGGTAAATAGTTGGTTGCCAATGGTCAGGAGCAGTGGTGGTATCTCCTTTAGGCAAGCTGAACAAATATGCTCTTCCTGCAGGTAAAGGCTGATAGAAGAATTTTCCAAGGTGAAGGCTTGATTTTGTTCTTTCAGATGAGATCAAAAGCAGTACTTCTGTTGGTGGTATCCTTTGTAGAAGCACAACGGCTGCAACTTTCTGGAACTACTCATGACCCCCAAACTTACTCTTTATTAGCATTTCTCATTCAGCTCAAGCTGAAGCAAACAAATGAAAGTAATTACTCTTGAAGTTGGATATTGCCTTCTTGAGCTTTATGAGCCTATTTTTCTGAAATTGGAAATTGGCTGACTATGAGGAATGTTTCCAGCAAAACTGCTCCTACACCCACAATTTTTACAGTCACATAAGTGCTTTGTAAGCTACCTTTGGGTAGGCACCAGTGACATCCAGTGGCCAGCGACCTGATCACAGGTCTTCTCCCACAAGCCTGTATCACCTGGGACATCTCTCCCTTGGTTAATGTTGTCTCATTTAATACACTTGTTCTGCTCAGGTTTGGGTTGCTTAATTATTTTTCTACCAACCCCCCTGCCCTGAGACTCAAAATCTTCAGGTAGATCTTCTCTGAAACTCCAGCAGGGACTATAGAAATCTAATGATAAAAATTAAATCTAGATTGTTCTCTTCAATGTAAATATTTTAATATGGCTGTCCACAGACATGGCTCTCTAAACAGGGACTGAAGAACAAGGTGTAGGTATTGGTGTTGGAAAAGTTTGGCCTTTGGATTCTCTACATACCACGGAGTGCAAAAAGCCTATGGGAAATGGACCATAACAATAGAGACCCTGCATGTATTGTTTTAATATTAAGTTACTAACTTTCAAGTGAGTGGGTCTGATCACAGGTGAGTTAGTTCATTACATGCAAAGACTGAAGACTGGCTTTTATACTCCCATGAGTAAATATTTTCAGGGGTAGATTCATGGCTATCCAACTCTAATTGCAGAAAAAACTGCTTAACTGGTGGTGCACATTTAGAAAACTTGTACCTCCTCTGTGCTTATATACTCCATGAGCCTTTCTAACAGAGGGACACATGGTCCACCTTAATTTTAAATAGGTACTTCTTTCAGTTATGTCAGCTACTTAAATTTATTTGCAGTCAATTCATATTGATCATAACTCGACCTTACAATGACCTTGAGCAAAGGTACTTCTGTGACTGCTATAGATATTGTGATCAATACTGGAGAGCAATTGACTACACCTACTTACTGATAAATGAAGTTTAAAAAAAAAGTACACTATTTTCAGAAACAAAGATAACTGCTCATTTAGTCGACTGCTTGCAAAGGTTTAATATTGATACATGAAGTTATAATGGCATCCTTGGGCATTCTCAAATGGTAGAAAACAATAGGGTGCAGAGTCACTGTAGCACATTAAGGAGAAAGAATCATTAGTTCCCAACTTCAAATAAGAAATTTCATGATATTTATGACAACAACACTGAGAACAAATACACTTACTTAGCAGTACTCATCAGAGAAGGCATGTATCAAACTGTGCCTCTTTTCTTTATGTGTGAGCCAGGTCTAGTGAAATAAAACACTATATTACTGTGCACGGAACAAAGCCTTTAGTACCACTTATTTTACTTTAGTACCACTCTCCTTTGCACATTTGTGCCTAAATTAAATTGCGCATCCCCAGGTATAACCAACTGTAATCATGAGGAAGAGATCACTTTGGTCTCAGCACATCTGCTACATATTGATACGCCTCCCTATGCTGCCTGAAGTTGAAAGGGAAGATGTGAGGGACGTTCTCCCCTGCTATTCTTCTTGCTTTGCTCAGCATCCTGCTGAGCATCGAGAGCTGAGTACCGGCAGCTGAGACGCAAATAAATGAAAGTCCATTGGCAAAGTGGAAGCGGGCTGCACGGGAGGATGGCTTCATCCCCAAATCCAAAGGTTTCTGTACAGAGGAGACTGCTCCCAGTGCCTGGGAATGAGGATTGGTGCTCGAAGGATGCTCCAGAGACATGGGAACAGCATTGCTCACAGAGGCACAAGTGGATCTCATTCCCTACCAGTGTTCCTGAGCTTGCTTTGCATCAATGCTGCTTGCAAAACAACTTGGGTCTAACATTTTACATGTACATGCCAGCCAGGGTTGTTTTTCTTTTTTTCTTTTTTTTTTTTTTTTAAAGTGAATTTTTACATCTGTGACATTCTTTACAAAAGAAATTAATTAAATGGCAGGATGGCTAAAGCTATGCAAATCAGAAACAGGAGGGGAAACATTTTGCAGGCTCAGACCTCCCATAGATCTCCCTGCACTCTTCAGTGTTTTTCCCAGGCACTTGAATTTCTCTCACCATCCCCAAAGTTAATCTCCTGATCGTGTTTCTTCAGTCCCTCTCAGTAAGCATGTTTTTTCTTTTTCTTCCTTTTGTTTTTCTTTTTTTTTTTTTTTTTTTTATTTCTCCCCACTTCCTTGTTTTTTGTAGAGATGGTGTCCTTTTCCAGGCTCCCTCTACATCTTACACTTCAGTCAAGCTATTTGTTAATAAACCTGTGTTTTCACTGTGTTGGTACGTCAATAAAGTACAGAGTGGTTCAGTTAGCATTCTGGGAAATCCTTTGCTGTATTGAAGAACTGTAAATCTCCATTATTGCTTCCCATAGCACAAACAAAGAGTAGCTTCTTACCTTTGCAACATTATCTTTGTTAATTTTTAAGGGTGAATGTGTACCTATTCCCTAGCAAAGAGTTTATGCATAGCCCAGATACCAGGCATTAATTGGTTTGGGGGTTGTTTGGAGTTTTTCTGCATTGGGGGGGTAGGGTGAGGTGGTATAGCTTCAGTTGGTACCTGGAAATTAAGCAACAGTGAAGGGAAACCAGGGTGAGTGCAGCAGGAAGCAATATTGAAATGGTCAGATGAAAATGATCATTAGGACTTTAAGATTTTTTCCAAAGTGAACCCAAACTGGAGACTTTAGCAATTAGTCCATGACTGATTTAAGAGGTATGTCACCTGTTACTACATGGCACATCCCATTGCATTGCAATTGCCTGCCTGGAGACATTATGGTGTATTACATCTTTTTGTTATCAAACTCTGTCATGTTGCCTCACATTCACAGGCAGCTGGATGGAGATGTGGCTGACGTTGCCTGTAACAGATGTAATGAGACATAGCATCCAAAGCACATACCTGCTTTTAGTTAAGGTTGTATTTGCTCAGAGTGTATTTTGACATACCTACAGAGGGTTCGAAGTCACAGGTAATCCCTTCTGTGCTTGCTAGCTCTCACTCAAGACAAAAATTTTTCAGTTGGACTAGGAAGAAATGAGAGCTTTAAATTACCTTTGCTTATTGCGGTGTCTTCAAATGGATACTAAAACCTGCTTAGTCTAGTTAGTGCAATAAATGAATGAGATATGGAACCATTTGGGGCTCTGAGAGGTTGTGGTGTGTTGTTTTTTAGTTTGTCTGGTAGGGTTTTTTTGGGGGTTGTTTATTTGTTTTTAAACCGTAATCCCAAAAGCTCGAATAAATAAAGCTTTTGGTCATTTGGAAGAACTTGTGTAATTTATGTATAATTAATTCTGGTAAAAGTATTAAGATTGGTCTTCTGATCTACTAGAAAAAATGAGATGCATAAAGATGGCGATACTAGAAAGGTAATAATTTTTCCCCCTATTAGTTAATCTTGAATTAAAGCAATTTTTTTATATGAATGCATGTGGCATTCATGGCATGCTAAATTAATTCATTATGATCAGAACCACTACAATCAATACTAAATAAATTCATAATGATATGATACTTAAAGTGTTACCACAACAACAACAAAAAAGGCCATCATCAAAACTGCAGCGTACTAATAAAGCATTGTCCAGCAAGATGGTGCTAGCTATGACGGTCAGTGGTAATCCTTTATTTATTCTTTTGTTTGATCTCTTACTCTCCCAGTTCTTCTTGTTGGAATATTCTGTACATGATACAATGAACTTCATGGATTTTCTAATATTGGTGGACAGTATTGCCCCATATTCTCATTGGACTCATTTCTCACATGCTTAGGTTTTCATCCTCTGGGGATCAGCAGTCAGTTATCCAGGAAAGCCTTATATCAGATTTTGTTAATAAAAAAACAAACCCTTATACCAGTCTTGAGACTTTGTTGTGTTAGAGAGATTTCAAATGTCATTAGAAAAACAAAAGCAACAATGGGTTGTATATAAACAGAGGTGGGGGTTATGTATTAAGGAATGGGTTGTACACTGGTAAAGCATTCAACTTTTTAGTTTGTATGGTTATTTTGTTTAGTCACTTTGCTAGGGGTCTGGATGAGGCTCTTACCAGACCTGAGAATAGGAAGACTGTCCTGCCTGGCTTCCTCACTAAACCTAAGTGATATGAAAAGGTGAAAGGAGAAAGGTAAAACCCAAGATGAATGAATAGTATAGAGGTATGAAGGGTAGGACCACGGTGTGAAGGGTAATCTGACAAATGCGTGGTGTGGGTCAGGGGTAACTCCAGGGATGGAGTACAGCACAAAGGGGTGGCTGATGGCTAGGGGTGAGGACGAAGCCACACTAAGGTGATGTTATCAACGAGAATGGCAGAAAGTAGAAAGGGAAGAAGAACAAAACCAGGAGAGGCAAATGAGTAAGAGCTAAGGAGGGTAATAGTAGAGGTTGTTGAATGATGGGAAAATTAATACTTTATAGGACATAAAAATTCCATCTTGTTTGTTTGTTTGGTTGGTTTGTTTTTATCCTTCCTGTGAACCTATATTGGGAAAGCCTCTCCAGAAGGTACATTACCTACCTGGAGTGTTGGGCTATGGCTCCTGGACTGTCATGCAACCTTTGAAGTAAAAGGAATTACCTGTGCCATACTTATGTAGCTGACAGCTTAATCTGCCTTAATTATACTCTTTAGTACATGGTCTTTCTGGTGATTTGAGGGTGGGAGGTTCAGCAGGAAATAAAAGTCAACTGCTTTTCCCTCTAGTTGGAATAGGAGAGAATTAAATGGATGACATTAGGAGAGTTTCTAAATATCTTTCCTGCCAATATTTGATTAGGGACTTTAATTTCATTAGACAAACTGATTTTTTCATTAACCAAACTGCATTTTCATGCATTGCTATCTCTTCTTTAATGTGTAAATTACATGGGATTTGAGTCTCATTACAACATTGATATGGGTGCTGCCTTTAAATGAATACTGGTACCAGTGTCATGCTTGTGGACCTGTCTGCTGAGAAATGCTTTGTTTTGCTGCAGAAAGTGATTTCTGTAAATACACAGATATACTGCACTGGTTGATGTGCCTGTGTGCATGGTCCAGCATCCTCTCGAATGCTCTTTCTTGGGACAGAAAATTCCAGTAACTGACCTGGGTCTCCTGGTTATGACATCCACTAAAGTAGGACTGTACAATGTGAAGCACAGTTTAGGTAAAATTGTGGGATGGAGTAATAGAGGATGCAGTTTAATAAATATGTGACTACTTTGAACCTGAACAGATTAGCTACAATGATTACAGGGCAGCCTTTGCTTTTCCAAATCAAAATTGCCATAATTCATTATTTTTTGTAGCACTTATTTTGGATAGTTTGCATCTTATGCTGTGTGCACCAGTTTTGCATTTATATTGTTACTCATCCTAATGAGAAGGAAGGAAAAAATTTCATATTACTTTTACTGAATAAATGAAGAATCTAAATAATAAGGAAAGGTATTTAATCTATTTTTTGTTTGTTTGTTTGTTTTTTTTTTTTTTTTTTTGTGTGTGTGTGTGTGTGTTTTTGTTTGTTTTTGGTTTTTTTGTGTTTGTTGTTTTTTTTCCTGGGCTCATTCAAGGTAAAATGTAACTGAAAAAGAGAAGCAATGTGAAGTTTCCAAGTACTTCTGTAATCATAAATGAGTTGTTTCAGCTACAGTCCTACAGCCTTGTGCATATGTATGCAATCATAGTGCATAATGTTCCTAGCTGCCTGGTGCTGCTATATATGCCCAATAAAGCTTTGGAGGATGTAACTGCTAGTGTTAAGCATAAGTAAGATAAAAATCAAAATACTTTGGTCCCAAAGTCACATCAGTTGAGGCTGAGATTACATTAAAACTCATACATGAAGCTGAATTGGTTCTGTTTTACTGTCTTCTCAGAAAATACAGGTGCTGAAGGAAGTGAGCCCAGTTGTTATTGCCAGATAAAACTCTCTACTTGAGGGGGAAAAAAGTAGAATTAAAAAAGTTAAGGAAACTAAAAAAAGGAAAACATAAGCCTCTATTATTGATGTGGCTGTGGGAACACCCATAATTTTTTTAGGCTTGTGCTTTGGTAAACAAACATGTTGACAGAATTTCTGTAATTGTTTTGGAAACATTTTTATTAAAAAGAGCTTATTTTGTACAATATTTAGTAGGTCTGTTCTGAACTGAATCAACTTTGGTATTTCAAATATTTTATTTTAAAAACTTCAAACCAGTTCTATACTGGGTAAGACTGAACTGAGCGTCTTGGCAGAGATCTGGGTGACGCTGTCCACTGGAAGAGCCAAGGAAAACCAAAGTCTATTGCTTATTGAAGTGATCAACAGTTTAGCATTAATAGGGTTGCAATATTGCATCGTTTAGCCAGATTGTAACGTTCTGTTTGTCAGAATTGTTAAAAGTTGAATTCTGAATTCAGTTCTTTGATGCATTGGAAAAAAAAAAATCATGCATGGAAATACTTCAGTTTAAAGTTTCCAAATGTTTGTGAGTTCGCAGGAAAGTAAAATCAATTTTGCACTATAAGAAATGAGCAAAATTTCTTTCTCAAAAGCTACTTTTCTGCAAACTTTTGCAAAGTTGCTACATCAGACAAATGAAGTATTTTCCCCCTTATATACTAAGTATGGGTTTATTTATATTGAATATAACATCATTTATATAATAATTTTTCTTGGAGTGCTTGGTACTGTACAAACCACAAAAATTTTTGCTCCAGTGACCTTGTAACATAAAACTGAAGGAGCAATCACACTGTGTTATGTGCCAGTGCAGTGAAAATTAGTTTTGCCCTGCCTAGGCAAAAGGATCTCCCTTGTCATCCAAATTATGGGACTGGGGCCCGCATACATGCACGCTGCCTGTTTGTTTCTGCCATACGAATGGTAATACTATAAAATATTTTTAAGAGTTGATGTGCTTTTTACCTCAGTATTTGTGGGTTTTGTTGAGTTTATTTATTTATTTATTTTATATTTCTCTCCCAAGTAAAATATATCTTTTCAACAGAATTGAAATGAGTTATGTTAATCTTCCAGCACAAATATGAAACACTTTCAGTTATTTTGCCAGCTTAAAAACTAGTTGTCCAGCTCAAAAAGCAGAGATCAGTTTACAGGCAGGAAAAAGTGTTTGTTGGGGTGAGGTAGGCAGGAAGAAACATGGGTGTTTGGCCAAGTATTAAGGATGAGCTTGAAACTTGTGTCATTTCTTCTTCATCTTGTTCTTTAAATCCAGGCTTATTTCTGATTTATGCATTTCAAAGCTCATGCAGCCGAAGGAGGGAGATTTTTTAGCAGTAGGGGGTGAGCATATTAAAATTCATTATGATTCTCTTTATTTAAAGGAGTAAACAAGAATCAATTTTCTTTACTAAAGAAGTTGACTGAGTTGCAGGTTCATCTAGGACAGGGTGAACTCTTATAGAGAGTTAACACAAGAAATGAGGGATACACAAAATTAGTATGACTGCTTTCAGCTGGAGCCTGGGAAGTGTGCATTGGTCAAAAAAAAAAGGATTTCGTAGGTTTTGGTTTCAACAAATCAACAGAAGGACCTCAAAAGATGCATGGTTGTGTATTTTCTAAACAAATAGTTGAGCATTTTTTTTAATAGAATAACCATGAAGTGGAACAGAGAGCTGTTGCAAAGACTAGATTGACCAGGATGGCCATGAAGGCACCTTGAGTTACTTATATTACCCCCTCCAAATGCCATTTTCCTGCTTGCTTGCTGGCTGAGAGATGGATTTTGTGCATGAGGAAAGCGTGGACAGGCCCTGCTTTCTGTGTCTGGGGAGGGCATTGGATTTCCCTGAGCCCAGGAGATTATGAGCCCTATGAGCCCTCTCCTCCTGTTTGAAGCATATGATATCAATATCAATGTTTTTGGTAAACTGAGGGCTCTGAAACGCATGTATCACACTAGGCTCCATGGAGTCTATCCTCGATGGAGATGTATAGGCAGAGATGGAGGGCTGCCAAGAACGGCTTCTGCTCAGGAGGGCGAGTGCTGTGCTGTGTAATGGTTTAGATTGGTTTCAGGGCCTTCCTGTAGCTAGTATTTGTTACATTTCCACAGAATATAGAAGTTATCTTGCATTTCAGGCTAGCTTGGGCTTCTTTTAACCTCAGATCGTCTGGATTTCATAGGTATTTTTCATATCGTAAGCTTAAATATTCTTTTTCTCACATGTTCCCTTTCAAACAGGGTCAAGGCAGATTTTTATTTTTAAACATTTGGAGTTTGCTTTCATAAAGTTTCTCCAATCAAAACAGTATCCAAGCCATTTCGGTCTGTAGTCATACATCCAGAATTACTACATTAGCTCTTAATAAAGAACTCATGCAAAAACCAGATTCCCTTCACACTAACTACAGAAACATGTTACAGGAATGTGACCATATAGTTGTGTGGAAAATGATATTACTTGCAGAAGATTTGTTGTCACATAACAGCCTGCTCATCTGCTGATTACAATCTTACTTTTATTGTGCTTTTTCCTTTGTGTAGTGACTGTGATACTTTCAAAATTGTTTTAAAAATTTTCAAAATTGTTTTAAATCCCTGCAGTAAAACGAAATAATAATAACAATAATTAAAAAAAAAATCCTGAAATGCCTTTTCTAGGAGCAATCTAAATGCAAACTAAAAGCAAATTTATACATATGCTGTATATTAAGCTTAACCAGGGTAACGCCCCTTTCCTTTGGTTTTTGGAAAAGAGTCCCACATTGTCACATATAAAGGGACGTTTCAGCACTGATTTTCATTTTCATGAGATTAAAAGTGAAACATATAACCACAAAGCTGGTTTATGTCATCCCCTGTTGGAGCCAGCAGTAATGCCAAAAATTAGATATTTGATAGGTTTGTGAGAGAAACAGATGCAGGAGGGATGCCATTCCCACAATTTTAAACTCCTTCTTATCTTTAAGCTAGAAAGAATATTCCAGATGAAGAAAATCTATCTTATTGGCGTTAGAATATAGAGGAAGAAAGTTGCCAGAAAAAAAAAAAAAAGAAGTTAATTTAAACCCAATGTCAGTCTTGGGGTGGGGGATTATAAATTATAATTGAGGGAGAGTGTGTGTGTGTGGATATATACTCATATATGCGTGCATATATACAAAATAGGCTGAGAGGGAGCTTTCTTTTCCTTTTTGATCTGCTCAGCACAGCCTACAGTCTCGCTTTGGATTCTTTAATACTTTTGGGGTGCAGAGATGAGTGATGGTAAAAATTAAGGGAAGAATCTCCCCCAAACATATAATAAACTCAGCAAAAGCTAAAGCATCCAAAAAGTATTTTTTTTCGGCTTTTGTTTTGGAAGCAGTTTGTATGTCCCTGTTCTTTTTATTTCATTCTGCCAGCTGTCTGCTAAACAAATCTAGCCAGGTGGGGCTTACAACCCATGACTAAAAAACCTACTAGTGCAGCTGTCCAGCTTGCCTGGAGGAAGAATTCTAACAAATGGCAGGAATGAAAAGATTGGTTCTGTTTTCAAGAAAGTAGCTATGGTACCTTCCTTGCTTCGGGTTTATTTTTTTTTGTTGTTGTTGTTGTTTTTCTGCTTGCTTCAGTTAACTCATGGCCTCCTAAGGTTTTACAGAGTAATGTAAAATCCACTTCCATGCTTTATCATTTAACACACTTTTTTGTATTGCTTGGGCTTCTTTTCTTTCCCCCTCCACCCCCGCCCCATAATGATTTTATTCTGTGTTAGACACATAGGGCAGCTGCTTTGGGTGTTACTAAGTGTAAAATAATCTGACACTTTCCCTACAAATCACTGGTAAGCCATATAGTAGCTTAGCTGGTTTTTTAAATATTCAGGAGTTGAATATATAACTAGTGAAGGGTGATAGTTGATATTGTTTATCCACAAGCTGGGGACAGAACAGGCTTCTTTGCACTGCTTCATCAATCGACCTCAACTGTGATTTTCTAGTCAGCAAATGAGTGCTTCATTTTCTGTGTCTGTGTTGAGCTAAATAAGAGCTGGGCTAAAAATTACCAAACTGCCATCTGATCTATAGTTCCAGCAGTAGAAGATTAGCATGTGAGCCACTGAACCACCGAGAAAACTTCCCTCACTTCTTCCAGAAAACAGAATGTGTGAAAGGTGTTTATCACCAGCTTCCACTTAAAAATTCAGTCAAAAATCTCCCTCTACTTTTCATTAGATAACAGCCTCGCTAAAAAATTGGCTTTTGGCCCAATCCTGCCTCTTTTGAAGCTGGTGATATCTTGTTCTTTTGACAACTTTGGTGTAGGTCCCTGTTGATTGAGACTGATCCTTACTGAATTGCCCAGTAAAGGAGTTGAGGGCTTTTTTCTCAGGTATTGCTCTAGATTTCATGGGTTCCAGCTTCAAAGGTGCACATAGCATTAACATCTCTCAGGGTCAGGGTGATGCCTTGCAGTAAAGCTGCAATACAGGCTTTGGGTTTGATCCAGAGATAGCATTTATGCCTATGTAGGTGTCTGAACAGCGCCACTGAAGTCAGTGGAGCTACTGTTTTGATCAATTATTGCCTGCATAATGGTAGTAAATCTCAAATGAGGTTAGGACTTCTTTTTGGTGGACAGTCTATACACAAGTCACTGTGCTTTAAGTAAAGCATGTCTTTAATTACTGAACTCCAAACATGCTAAACTCTTGTAGATCTGATTTCAATGACTTATCTGTTTCCTTACTAGCATATCAACAGATCTGTACAAAAGCCCTGATAAGCAAGATATGGAAGTACTTGCACGCAGAGGGTCCTACTGAAGTTTCCAGGACATGTAGGTGCCACGTCTAAATGGACTCACCCTATTGCATGTTTAGAGCTTGGATCTGGGAAGCAGCAAGACACATTCAGAACTTGTCATTTATCCGTTTCTGTTGTAATTATCTTCATAACAAAAAGTGGATGCAAGAGGGATGCAATAATGCCCACGCCTCTTTGTAGCAAATACACTTCTCTGCACTTACCTAACCAGTGTGGTTAGATAATGTCTCCTTTCTAGTCAATTTGGGAGATTGAGACCTCATCGTGTGTCCACAAAGGCAGTGGGGGAGCAATACTGACTGCCTGGACTGCACGAGTCAAAATGGCACCCAACATGGGCAGGCGAAGCCAGATTGCTGCTGCTGGCGCCGTTATTTCCTTTTGTTGTGTAACAAGGCATGAGTGATATTGGTTGGGGTGCTCACAAGCCAAGAAAAAAGAAGGCCAATTTTTCATGAGGAAATTGAAGTGCTGATGCAGAACTAACCCTCACGATTTGCTGTTATTTAATGAAGAAGCAGTGAGTGGGGGATTTTGGCAAAACTCAGTATGTAAGCATAACAATTGTAATGACATTATTTAGCACACAATGGAGTAACAAAGGCACTTAAATTAAGAACGGTGCTAAGATGCTTGAATAGCAACTAAAAAAAAAGTCACTATGTTGTTCTCAAACCTCATATAGAAATATATTCATTTTACTCTTCTTCATTCAATTATTCCTACTGCAGAATTCTAGCATGGCTCCAGAAAAAAAAAAAAAAAATGGAATTAGCTTCTTTTGATGGTATTCTGCATTGGAGACTCTGGACATTGTTGTCAATGTCAGCTTTTTACCTTTTTCCTTTATTGTTTAGCAACAGCAAATGTATGTATTACATTAAAAAGGCTTACGTTCGTTTCCCATCCCACTTATTTTTCTGAGAACAGTGTCAGATTCTGAAGGCCTGTACAATGTACAGGAGATGTATCTGTCTCTGAAATAGCAGGATAATATTAGGAAAACTGAGGCTAGAGAGTAATTTGCCCTAAATTATTTTACATGGTGTTACAACAGCTTCTTAATATAAAGGGTTTTCTGGACTCGCAATGTTTTAACAAGAAGTTCTGATTTTAAAAAAAGACAAATAGAACAGCTGGGGATTTTATAATACTGTATTGTAGCACTTCTTTAATTTCCCATAAATTTTCAAGTATAATTCTAAATGCTCTGCAAAGCGTACAATTGCTATCACACTGGACAAGCCCAAACCAACTTAGCTTTGGGACAGGTGTGCTGGCTTTATCCTAAACCCGTCACCAGGTTGTTTCCTAACTGCTGTGGGAGCAGCACTTTGCTTCTGCAGACAAACCATGATTAGGGCATGGAAGACTCAAGAAAGCTCCAAAATGCTGTGTGGGATTTTACCAGTCTAGTCAGCCAGCCATGGTGTCAGGGGTATAATGCAATATTATAACCATCTGTTGTCAAAGGCCACTATCCCAGTGGCACCTGGACACCACTCACTCTCCTCATCATGGCAGCAGCATTGTCACCATGGTATCTGGATGACTAGCAGGAGATGGAGCACAAGGGGGAGGTGGCAAAAGTGCAAGTAACACAAAAAGGTTCTTGAATTGTGAAGACCTTCTCCACTTCTATGCTGTCTGCCGCTTGGTACAAAAAGGGTTGCCATTATAAGCTTCATATAATTGAGGCTAGCATAGCTGTTTCAAAACTGTAAGCAACCTGGACTGCCTGAGACTCATAACTGTGGGCCAGCTCTCACAGTTCTAATGTGATATTTGCCTTATTTGGTAATTGAAAGTTTCTTGTGGTCACCACTAGAAATTTTATTTAGATTTTGCATTTATCTGCAGTGCTGATAATGATTTTTTTTTCCCCAGTAGAATTGAAGTTGGTAAAGCTACAGTTTTTCTTCAACCCTTATATGAACCATTATCCTTGTGGAGATATACTCCATCTGCTCCTTTTCTATTATTTTTAATGTGGTAGAAGTGATAGATCTTTCAGGAAAGAAAGCTATTCCTATTGCTAAGGAATAGGACAGAAATCAGGTAAAGGAATATGAGACGTAAGATTGAAATCTAGTTTGACAAGGAAGCTGGAAAATAACAATGTGGAACTGGAAACAAATAATATCCTATGGACTGTGAGGAACTGGAGAGGAAAAAGTTATCCAAGACACTGAATAAGTGTGGAAGAACATGAATTGAATATGCATGATATGAAACTAGTGACAAGATGGACCCATGCCTGTAGGACAAAGGGGGCCTGCTACAGAAGGGCAGTAGCAATGGCAGCTCACAGCATCCCATGGGACAGAAGAAAGTAGATAGAGACTTGTAATGCTAGTCAACAAGGATGAATTTTGGGTTCAACAAGGAAATGCACAGATCAGGTTTATTAAAAGCTAGCAACTAATGATTTTTCAAGTCATATATGAATTCATTTTCTAGAGGAGGGAAAAGGTTTAAAGGGTAAAATAGTTTCAAACACTGAATAGATCAATAAATATGGACACTTGAAATACTGGTAATATCTTAACATCTGAACATTTCTCAATCTGAAGAGTTTTTGACTTTAAGCTGGTAAATAACATGGATTCCAGCCACTCTGATAACTTCCTGTGGGGATAATCCTCAGGTCAATAAAGAGATAAAATTAGGGACTACTCAGTTCCTTATTACATAGAACTAAAGACTAGGGGGTGGGAAGAGGGATGCCCTTTTTTTTTTTTCCCTACCTACCTGCTTTCTCTCTGCTGCCACCAATATCAACTTTGTTGTAGCCTACATGAGCTTGTACATGCTTTCTCTGTTTGCCTTGTTTATGACTGGAAGCAATACTGATAGAGAAGCCCTGAAATGGGGAAAGAACTGACAAGCCTTATAATACCACCTGCTGTATTACACGAACATGAAGACTGAGATACCTGGGTTTGACGTTATGTTTTTTAATCTTCATAAATGTTTTTTAATATTCATATTAAAAAACAAGAAGCCAACCAAAACAAACCCAAAATAATTTACTGTGCGCTGTCAGCAGACAGGAAGAGGTGTTGTGGCTAATCCCATTTAGGACCAAAATGACCACTGGAGCAATAGTGACAACAATGGAATAATCCAGTTTGTTGAATAGGTCGCTGTCAGCTCTGAATTTATGTAGGTTTAAGAGAGACCAGTGAGGCCAAAAGAGCTTGGGTATGCCAAACCCATCCAAAAGGAGAGTGACCTTTCCAGGTGGGACAAGAAGGGCATTTGGGAAGTGACATTTTGTTGGGTGGGCTACTGGGGTTGATGAAGCAGAGGAGACCATGCAGATAGCCAATATATAGAGTCATCCAAAGGCAACTGAGCTGGGTAAGTTAAAACATACAGAACTATCAGAGGAACAATGTATATAAACTTCAGAGGAGAAAGAGGGGGAAGAAGTCTGCAGAAAGGACTTGGAGATGACAGAGTAGAAGGAAGAGAGAATGATGAAAAAGCCAGAGAGAATAAAGAATAAAGGAGAGTCTCGGAAAAGGTTTAGATGTGGGGAAAGATACAAGAGAGAAGTCATAAGAAATTCAGTTGACAAAGTTGTAGGAAAATGGCAATATCTGATAGAAAAAAATCTTTTGATTAAAATATTAGGCTTAGATTTGTTTAACCCCGTCAAATGAGATATTAAATGGTTGTCACGTAGCATACATTGAAGTGGTTGCATTTGTCATGTTTGCTCAGAAAATCTCACCAAAACAGATTCCTTCTTTATTTCCTTATAATCCAGTGCTACTGAATTCCTGGAAAAGAGGTATTGTTATCTGTGATTAGAGAAGAGGCCATGCCTGTAGTCCTTACAACATTTATCTGCTTTGACATGACATGATGATTAAGTTGTCCCTTTGACATTTCTCATCAGTTGGGGCTACTTTTGAAGACCACTTTAAAACTTCAGCTATGGAGCATCAAGCCATTGCCCAGGTCAAGGTGATATGAGTACATAAAATCTGAGATGATGAATTTAAGTCTTCACTTTCTTAAAGGTGTCACTTCAAGGTGATGATTATGGTTTTTAAAAGGGAGATACTACTGAAAACTAGCTATTTTAGAGATATTCTGTCATGTCAGCTAACCTGAGCAAAGAGCAGTCTCCTGTCTCCAGGACACCTCGAAAGGCTCTCTCATGAGTAGTCAGAATTTGTGTTCCTTGTCAAACACCAGAGCTTACACCTCCAAGGCATGCAGGAATATATATTTAATCATCTTCCTTTTCATTTGATCTTTGGTTCTTTTTTTGGTATTTATAATCCCGAAACACCTGCTTGAGAAGGTCTGACAGGTCTGGAACAAAGTTAAGAAATTCTGTCTCTCTAAATCTCATTCTAACAAACACCTTTTGAAGGAAAATCAATTCAGCTATATGCCAGTGTTCTCAGTTTGTTTCTCATGTTCAGTTTCAGGTAATCCAAGCAGATCTTTTCTTACACCTGCTTCCAGACCTCATCTTCCTGCATTGTAAGATTTCCCACATTTCTAATTCTAGAATCATCTCCTCCCTCCCCATCCCCTAAAAAATGAAAACAAGAAACTGTTGAGTAGAATTGGAACAAGAAGGAAAAAGAACCACAAACAAGTGCCTTCATTCTCCTGCTGAAATACTTTCCATTTCCTAAAGGCTCTCTAGATTTCCTCTGGTGTACAGGCTTTCAGGATTTCTTTTCCATTCACTGTATTATCTTTGTTTCTTCAGATGTTATCATTATTTTTACCAGCATGTGTAACATACATTTCCTGCTTTATGATGGCAGTAAATATAAATGCAGAAATTATACACTCAGATGAATTAAGAGAAATAAACCCTAGCAGGTCCTGAACAAGCCAGTAATCATTCCTACATATCGACTGTTATAGCTCCATGTACCCACAGTACATTTCCACATCACACAGGTGGAAGTGTGAAGCTGAGGCTCATTTAACAGTATGAATTTTCCCAATGTATCACAATTACAGGAACACCTGTGCTTCATAACTTTCTGCTGATCCACTGTGAAAATTCACAGTGTGTTTAGTAACTGAACCATCAATATGCTTTGACTCCTACAGCGTGTGGATTTGGGATGGCTGTTTTAGTTCCTCCTTTTTAAAAACAAAAACCCAAACCAACTCTAAAAAACAAACACCACCCCTTCCCCTCTCCAAAAAAACCCACAACCCAGCAAAAACCACAAAAACCAACCAAAACAACCCAAAACCCAAACATGAAAATGTAGCTGATGCTTATGTTGTGGACTGTGCTTACTCTTCCCACCATTGCAGATCTTAATTATAGAAGATCTTTAGGCTGTCTTCACCAAAGCTTGGCAGACCCGAGTCTGAGACATGCAATAACTTTCAGTTTTGACTTCCTTTCATTGCCTGAGTAAGGCACCAAGACCATTTTGCACTTATGACTCATTGCTTTCTTGAATGTGTGTTAAAATCATCTCATGTAAGTCAGGCACCTTTAATAGATGCTCCACATGGCTCTGCTAGACTGTCCTGCAGAGCAGCCACAACCCTGTGCCAAGGGATCTTCTTGGCCTGTTCTTGGCATGGTTTGTGCCCACTCAGCCTGCTTAGCTTGGCTTAGCTAATTTCTACCATCCTACCTAAATTTCCTTGATTGATGGGAAGAAACCTATAATTATATAATAGCATTTAAGGTACTGCTTGAATAGAAGAGGGTTTGGTGAAAGGTTTTACATGGATCTTTACCCATTATAATCCCATACATTGTCCTATTTTCTATTTTATTCTGTTATATAAAAAAATATTTACTCTGTGTGTAGCACTGTTGCTCAGACAAGAGTCTGAGCCTTGGGAGGTATTTTTCCACTATGACTATGTCTCCTGTCTCACCTATATAGCCAGTTTTCCCATCCATTGGAAACAAACTCTCTGGAGAAGGAAGAAGATAAAGTCATGCCTGGTTCTTGTCCCACGGTGGAGTTAGGATGTGTCTAGACTGAAGTCTTGGACATTCTTTCAAGCCAAATAGTTTAAAGATAATATAGATTAATTTCATCAGCTTTCAGTGAGAATTGAGCTTTTGTGTCTTCTCTGATGTGTCACTCTTGAAAACAAGTCTTAGGTTTATGCCTCACTTGAAAGTTCGTGATATTGGGTAAAAATACCCCTTTAAGAGTTGTCACATTTATATCGCCATGCTTTTGTGAATTGTCATTAGTCTTTGTGTTATATCTCCACTTTTCTTGGTGTTTCATCTAGATAGGATCCCATCTCTTTATTTAGCCCATTTGCAAATTCTCCTGATACACATGTTCTAATAAGCCAAGCTCTCTGCTTTTCCTGCCCTAGTCTCCATGAGGTTTCTATCATCACCGAGACTGTGGATTTCTGAGTTATTTCCCTGGATCTTTTCTGAAATAGTCCCTGTATAGTTCTGTCCTTGAATGAACTTTGGGAGGTATATGTTCCCTATGTTCCCTTCTCTATGAGGCAGAATAATACATATGCTCTGCCACAGGTGTGTAGGAAAGTCTACAAATTAATGTGCTTTGAGGTTCTTGGATTAAATACTATATAAGTGAAAAATAGTTGAAAGTCGTTTTAGTGTACCAGAGGGTGTGACATTCTTTTATGCTCCCAGAAAGAGAATTGCTTTCTGTAAATCTCACGTTTCCAGAATTAGGAGTGTCAGATGTGCATTCTAGGGGCCTTCTGACTCAGATTAACCCTGGGGCACAAAGATTTGATTGTGTAGTTGCAGTACCAGGACAAAAATATACTTACCTTATTCTACCACTGAAGATAGGAGGCTTTTATATAGAATACTGAAGGAGGGGTGTTGAATGTGTCTATAACATAAATGTAGAGAGACTTTGTACTACAAGGATAGATGCTGTAATCAGAGTCAGAAAAAAGAATTGTAATTCAGGGTAAATTTACTGATCTGAAGATCAGGGAGATTTGTGGGGAAAAAGATAGTAATTCTTTTTCAGAAAGAAAAGAACTTTTCTGATTATAGGGATACAAGACAGTAACTGAAAACTTTAGTAAGGAGGTGTAACAAACATATAAAAAGTATTTTATAGCATAACAAAAGGTATTTTATGGCATAACTTTCCACTTACTACTTCGCTAGTGGAAGATGTGGAATTTGAAAAATGAGGAGGTATCCTGTATCTGAGCCATGATAAGGTTTGCTGGGGCTAAAAGCCATGAAGCCATGAAGAAGTATTTGGCCTTCTTCTTGTCTGTGCTTAGACCAGTGGTTATAGAGAAGCCAAGGCAGCTGCTGAAAGCAGATTACAGAACCTGAAAGAAACAATTCCTGATGAGATGTTCAAGAGCAAATATAGTAAAAAAAAAGTCTCATATGTATACTTACTATGTTCTTGCCATTTGGAGCTGTAATATGCGTCATCCCTGGAAATGTTCAAGGCTAGGTTGGATGGGGCTTTGAGCAAACTGGTCTAATCAAAGGTGTCCCTGCAGGTGGCAGAGGGGTTGGAGCTATGTGATCTTTGAAGTCCCTTTTATGATCTTCACAAGACAGGTTTAGAGGTATGGCTTTTGTTGATTTCTTTCTTAGCAAGGGTGAGGTTGTTTCTGAGAAAGGGTGACTATTTCACAGCAGTGAAAAATCTATTTCTCTGAATACGTTTACAGTGCTGAATAATCAGAACTGGATTCCTCCACTGGATTCCTGTTTTAATTTGATTCAGTTTATAAAGTCTCATAGTTGAAGTTGTAGCTTAACACTCAGTCAGGATGGTGAACAGTTGATTTCAACAGTGATTTAATTCACGTCAAAGGAAGCTGAACCTGAGTGTGATGTGAAACTGGCTGCTGTTTGGACTGGTTGCGTGTTCATGAACACACTCATATTACTACATGCACAAAAAAGAAGGAAAGGAAAGAAAACAGAAGAACACTTAACATTCCTAAAGTAGTTTCCTCAAATTTCTCTGCAAACAATGTAAAATAACAACCTAATAATTTTGTATCTTAATCATGTTCAGTAAAGAAGTCCTTTAGATAATTGGCACTGCCTCTGTACTAGGCCAAACTTTCTTTTAAGTTACAAATACTCACAAAAGGTTTACATTATAAGGAGCTGCTTTGGAGATGTGCAGATTTAGTTTGTAAGTACAAAGTGAACATGCAAATTGCCTTATCTTGTGGGATTCACAAACAACCATCATTCAGATTGATTTAATACATAGCTTTTTATCTTTAAAAGTGTTAATTAGAAAATAGGGACAGTTCTCTGAGCACTTAAGAGTAATAAATAGATCAAAACAGCATCCATGCTTCTGTGATGGAACTTCTGAAGACTTTATAAAGGGATTAAACCAATTGTCAAAAAGACCACAGTATACATATTTAATAGTGCTACCAAGCTACAATTACATTTTTAGGACTCTATTTGCCAAGCTTTTAAATACTTATTATACAAAAAAAAAAAAAAAAAAGGGATGGCCAGGGGAGGGGATTTTCAGAACTTTACCACATGGCTTGGGCTTGCTATGCCAGCAAGCTCTGCCCCAGGTCCAGAGTGACAAAGCTGTGTCTAAGATACCTGGTTTTCATCTAGCATCAGAAGTCATTCAACCAACTGAGAAAAAAACCTTATGTAGTTTGGTCCTCTGTTTTTCCTCTGCTCCAGCAGCATGTGTGGGGAGAGGGGAGATGCCTACTGTGCCTGCGTAGTGCTGCCTGACACCTGCCTATGTGGTCTCACTGTGGGCAGTGTGCCAGATTATGATACGTATGGATACTACCAATGGATATCCTTGACCTAGTGTTTAAGTAAAAGATTATTCTTTTTGAGACTTAGAGAACTCTGTGTATTTAGTTACATCAATAGTGTTCATGTAATCAATAATTACCTGTAATTCCAATAGTACATTTATTTGGTGTATTTATTTCTGTAAAGAGAGTTGGGTTTGTTCACCCTGGAGAAGAGAAGGCTTTGGGGAGGCCTTAGAGCAGCTTCTGAAGAGGCCAACAAGAAAGCTGGATGGAGAGGGATTTTTTACAAAGGCACGTAGTGATAGGACAAGGGGGGATGGTTTTAAACTGACAGAGGGTAAATTTAGGTTAGGTGTAAGGAAGAAATTCTTTACTGTGCAGGTGGTGAGACATTGGCACAGGTTGCTCAGTGAAGCTGTGGCTGCCTCATCTCTAAAAGTGTTCAAGGCCAGGTTGGATGTGGCTTTGAGCAACCTGGTCAAGTGAAAGGTATCCCTGCATTTGGCAGTGGGGCTGGAACTAGATGAATTTTAATGTTTCTTCCAGCCCAAAGAATGATTCTATGATTCCTATCATTACCCAACTAGTTCACACTGAATGAGATCAAAGCCATCAGCTACAATAAGTTACAAGCTGATTATATATCAACAAGTATAATGGGATGAAAGTCAAAATAAAGTGTCCTCTTCAATATATGAAACAGGCCCAGCTTCCCCAAGATCTTCTTGTTGGTCGTGTTCTCCAGGCATCTGATGACTGTAGTTGCCTCTTCTGGACCTTCTCTTATTTCTCTATATCCGTCTTGCCCTGAGGGCCCAGAGTGGGTGGAACATAAGAGTGGCCTTACCATCCTGAGCAGAAAGGTCTGATAACCTCCCTCTATCAGTAGATCACTGTGTGGATTGTCTATGGGCTCCTCCTACAAAGTGAGGAGAAAGGTGACCAGGTAGAGTGGGATTTCTTCATTAACTCTGTTTATTTTCTGTGTCATTATGGCCCTGGGGGACCCTGTAGTGGATAAGCACTGGTTCTGCTAGGTGCTGTACAAGCACAGAAGAAAATGTCAGTTGCTGCTGTGAAGAGCTCAGTCTGCACATGTCACAGGAGGCAACAGATGGTACAAGCTGACAAGATAGTATGAGAGGAAATGAGACAATATTTATAAACATGATAGACAGCAGTCTCAGTACATGAGTAGCCAAGACATTGTCAAGGTTTTCTGCAGGCATCACAAGAGGGGTTTTGGAGCTGAGCAGAGAATTGGTTTTGTAGCTGCTTGCAGGAAGATGCTCCCAGATGTGAGAGAAAGCATGTAGGTGCTTGAGATAAAGCAGAATTTTCATTACAATTTGAGTAATTAAGCATATTCATCAAGGTGGAGCTTGATAAAGTTCTGACTGGATTAGAGGATTGCTGGGGATTGTGGGCAGATGAGTTCAGTGGCCCAGCAGGTCCCTCCTGGTTCCATTTCAGAGTTTTTCAAGGGGCTGTTGATGGATGTTTCTGAGAGTGTGGAGAAAAAGGGAATAGGAGGAAGAAAGCATAGAATCATAGTATCAGCTAGGTTGGAAAAGACCTTTAAGATCATGAAGTCCAACCATTACCCCAAGACTGCCAAGACCACTGCTAAACCCTGACACTGAGGGCCTCATCTATACAGTTTTAGAACACTTTCAGGGATAATGATTCCACCACTTTCCTGAGAAGCCTGTTCTAACACCTGATCATCCCCTCTGTGAAGAATTTTTTCCTGATATCCAGTCTAAACCTCCCCTGGTGCAGCTTGAGGCCGTTACCTTTTGTCCTATCGCTTGTTCCTTGGGAGAAGAGACCTAACCCCCACCTCACTACTGCTTCTTTTCAAGTAGTTGTAGAGAGCAATAAGGTCCCTCTTGAGCTTTCTTTTAACTAAACAAACCCAGTTCCCTCAGCCTTTCCTCATCACACTTGTTCTCCAGACCCTTTACCAGTTTTGTTGCCCTTTTTTGAACCTGCTCCAACACCTCAGTGTCTTTCTTGCAGTGAGAAGCCCAGAACTGAACACAGGATTTGAGGTGCAGCCTCACCAGTGCCAAGTACAGGGGGATGATCACTGCCGTGGCCCTGCTGGCTATGCTATTTCTGATACAAACCCGAATGCTGTTGGCTTTCTTGGCTGCTTGGGTACAAGCTGGCTCATGTTCAGCAGCCATCAGTCAGCACACCCAGGTCCTTTTCTACTGAGCAGCTTTCTAGCCACTCTGCCCCAAGCCTGTAACATTTCATGGGGTTGTTGTGGCCCACATGCAGGAACTGACACTTTGCCTTGTTGAACCTCATGCCGTTGGCCAGAGCACATCCATCCAGCCTGTCCAGATCCTTCTGCAGAACTTCTGTATCCTTCAGTGGATCAACATTCCCAGCCAACTTGGTGTCATCTTCAAATTTACTGAAGGTACATTCGGTCCCCTCGTCCAGATCATCAAAGGTATTAAACAGCACTGGCCTGAACACCAAGCCCTGAGGGACACCACTAGTGACTGGTTGTCAAATAGATGTGATGCGATTTACCACCACTCTTTGGGATCTGCCATCCAGCCAGTTTCCAACCTAGCAAATAATCCTCCTATCCAGGCCATGAGCAGCCAATTTCTCCAGGAGAATGCTGTGGGAGACAATGTCAAATGCTTTACTTAAGTCCAAATAAACAACGTCCACAACCTTTCCCTCATCAACCAGGTGGATCACCTTATTGTAGAAGGAGATCAGGTTGGTCAAGCAGGACCTGCCCTTCATGAACCCATGCTGACTGGGTCCAATCCCTCTGTTTTCCTGCACATGCTTTATGGTCTCACTTAGGATGATCTGCTCCATGACCTTCCCTGGCACTGAGGTCAGGATGACAGGCCTGTAGTTTCCAAGGTCTTCTTTCCTGCTCTTTTTGTAGAGAGTTGTCACGTTGCCTAACCTCTAATCCTCTGGGACCTGCCCACTAGACCAGGACTGTTGATAAATGATGGAGAGTGGCTTGGTGAGCTCCTCTGCCAGCTCCTTCAACACTCTTGGATGTAACCCATCTGGCCCCATAGACTTGTGTATGCCTAAGTGGAGGAGGAGGTCATTAACCATTTCTTCCTGAATTATAGGAACTTCAGTCAGCTCCCCATCTCTGTAATCTGTGGGGCAGTAGCTCCTTATTCAGCATCATTTGCAGGACTCAGTTTTGCAGTGGGGTAGCATATGTGCCCTGGGCTTCCTCACCATACTACAGCAGGGTCCAGCCTGTCTGGGTAGTGTCATTATCACAATCTCTGTCTTGTCAACTGAATAGCATGGTAGTACTTTTAGCCATGTAAAAATGCAACATCTGTGGTACTGTGTTGTATATGGTTGTGTTAAATGGGGTGGATTAACTTGCAAAAACCTGCATCCTAATTCTGATGTAAATGTGAAATGGGTATTATGTGACTCTGCCTTTGAAGCTCTCTAATGTTTATTTCAAAGTAATAATAGCCTCGATAGTGTTCAAAGAGCTGTTTGGTTTGGATGTAAAATATATATTATATAAACTAGTTTTGTAGCTGTCTGTATACCTAACTTTTTAAACTTTTATGTATGGAGGTAATTTTCTTGAGCTTTCTTTATCTCAGCTACTGATCATGACTTTGGCAACCTGGAGCTGTTTTCCTTCAGATTTGTTGCATCCATTCATTCTAATGGAATGAGAGTAAGGTTCCTACCCTAATTTTTTTTTTTTTTTCCTCAGGAGTGTGAAAAGAAAAATGAGAAAATGCAGATAGTAGTAGATAGAAGGGGTCTTTTCCATGTATGAGTTAGTTTTCCTGACTTAACATATTCAGTTTCTATCAAATCAATATGAAATAACATGATCTAAGTTGACGCATCAGAAGCAGAAAATGACTCATAAAAATAGAAGTGCTAGTATATAGTAGAGAACATGCTATCTGCACATTCATAGCATTAACCTTTGTAGCACAAATTCCAGCTTACATGAGGTCTGTTTTTAATAAGATGAATCAATTCCATTCCACTTCAAAAGGCAGAAGTTGCTTGTTCGTATTACTAGTCAACAACTCAACACCATTTTTACTAACACTGCAGAAATAGAGGAACCTAGCATATTCTAATGAAAAGTGAACAATTGTTTGGAAACTTGATAGTGTGCTATAATACATTAGCTGAAGAGTGGGCAGAAGCTGTGTTAAGAGAATTGACCTTTACATGCAATACCTTTTGAGAGGTAGGGAGGAAGAAATACATCACTGAGTGGAACAAGAAACAGAACAGAACAAAGTGGGACAGGAATTTTGACCAAAAGAGAAGATTAAATTATTTTTGGTAAGTTTTCAGATGAGAAACACCTACTTCTGGAAGCAGTTTATAACCAGAACATTATGTAATTCTCCCATGATCGCTACTTCATATAATAGTGTTTTATTGCTTTGCATTTGCCTGAGTATCAGAATAATAGTAATTTTTCACAATTACATAATGCTTTTAATCTCACAATAAATATAAAGTGAGTGAATATTACAGAAATTTCCACTGACTTCAGAGGGCTTTGAGTTTCCTATCATTCCCTTTCACAAATCTCCTTTATTTCTTGCCCTTGTCTTCAGATACTTTGTCCACTCTTAAAACAGTCAGAATAAATGACATCACAGTTAGCAAAGACCAGTGAATAACACCAGGTGATAGCTAAATTCATCAATAAACCTTTTTAAGCTCCTTTGTCACCCAGGAAACCAACCTGGAAACTGGAGAGTAAGTGACTCAGGTAATTTCAGAACTGGAGGTCTGTTTAATTGATGTAACACAGAAATGAGCAATAAAATCATGCCTTGTTAACTTTTATATTTGGTGCAGTTTATTTTACAGCATCCTTGTATTTTCAGTGTCCAGATTATAATGTGGTTTTCTGTTAGAAATGCATTTCCTGCATTGTTGCCATCACTGTGGGAAGATGATGGTGTTGATGGTCAGATGGGTTGCACTAGGAATGGAGTGGTATGCTTGACCTTGGCTTGAACTTCCTTCGCATGTCATGTGTGAGGTCATGCACTGCTTTGCTGTACCCAGAAGTGGATCAGAGGGAGAGGGCTCATGGGGACCAGTTGAGTCACAACTGAAGACCTGATAGCTGAGATGTGATCAGAAGTAGATCTACAAACATTTCCTCTGGAAATCTGAAGATGCAACTGGCAAGAGCTGGCCTTGGTTAAGGGTTTAGCAATGTGTGGTTGGAAAAGTCAACATTCAACCAAGCAGCTCAATCCTACAGTAAAGAAATAAATACTTGGGAATCTTGATACCGAATTTATTGTTACTAGGCTTCAGAGTTAATATCAAGAAAAATAAATATGCCATTACACCCTACAATCTGCCAGGCCACACTTTTTTGCAAGATGATAAAGACAGCCCTTTTTCCATATCCAGACCACTAGCAGGGTCTGCAGTATAACGCTTATAAGAGAAGTGAAGTTTTTAATTTATAATCCTCCTGCAAACTTCTGCAACAAATTCCAGGGTTACAAAACTGCAGAATTCACAGGGGCTCACACAGTTTTAGGTCACTTAGTTCAGGAAGCATTTAAATCTCCTCTGAGCGTGGATAGCCATATCCGGTTACATTTCATGATGCCTCTGTGTATGCTTTTTGGTTCTGTAAGTTCTTCCTGCATTGGTGAATATAGCATTTTTTTGTCCATTCAAACCTGAAACTCGGGGAATGTGAACTCAAAAGCTGATGAAATTGTGCAATCCTCCCAAAAGTGAAACTGCTGCTGAGCGCCTGTGGCCAAAACAGCCCTTCTCCTTCCAGTTCATCAAGGACAACCTTTCCTAGAGCCATGCCAACATTTCCTGCTTTCTGTTGCATCTCTTGGGCAAGCCCCATAAGCAGTGACCTTGTGACTAAATGCCTGCCAGATCTTCTTTCTGGCAAAAACAGCTGCTACTCTTGGCACATTCAAATGCCTGTTCAAATTTTAGGTAGTCTTCTATGAGGTTTTCATTTTATTTTCCTTTAGCAGTGGAGAAGCATTTCTCTAATAAGGAGAAAGACTATGGAGTTACAAAATATAACTGGAGACACTAGTGGGAGTTAGCTGCATGGGCTCTCATTCTGCATGCCTTCTTGATCTGTGATATTTTCTTTTAAAATATAAATGCCATCATTCATGTAACCAGGAATTAATTCATTATCTTTAAAAATGCAATTGATAATTAAAATAAGTGTATCTGTAAAGCTCTGCATTTACACTAGCCTTTTGGATATCAGCTTATGTCTTCTAGATCTGGAAGTAAGGGCCAACTCTTAAAATATGTATTTAGAGTACTTAAAATTGTACATAGACAAATAGTGGGATTTTCAAAAGGGTAAATGCATATGTAATATTCTGGACTGATGTGAGTATGATTCTTACGTCAGAGGTGTTTTAAAATAGTTAATGGGTTTTTAGCATAATTCACAATACTAGGCAAAGCTTGTTACCCCCTTCCCATAACAGGCTGTTTAGATTTGTCTTATTTGTTCCTGGCAATGAAAGATTTGAAAATCCCTCTTGGTGTCTTTCTGGCACCTAAATATATGGAAAAATATGGCCCCAGTTTCTTAAAATTTTATTTGAGAATTGGCATCCTGTTGCTTTTATAAGTGATACTTTTGAGTATACACCTCTAACCCCTGCTTGCACCTGGCTATCTGGTATTTGGGAGTAAACTAATGCTCATCAGTCTATTTCTGTGAAGCAGGATCAGTGGGCAGCAACAGTAGGATATTTACAGCATGAATTATGATAAAGAATTCTTGGATGGGCAGGTTGGGGTTTAAAGAGGAATGAATCTCTCCTGTTCAGATACAGGTGCTTGCAGGTGATGGTTATCACCGTTGAGATTCCTTGTGCAAAGCATTTAATACGATCCATGGACATCTTTCTTACATCTGCAGATGTAAGAATTGGATTTGTCTTTCTGGAGCATAATCTATACAGCACATAACTGATTTAAAATTAACCCTCTGGCAAAACAATGATTTTGCAGACTATCCATTAGTTGTTTTATTTCTAGGTGGATGTTTAAAGAATAGAGACAGTTCTTGGGGAACATTATGACTTTGGTGTGGGCCAGCAATTGACATACCTTTGGTATTAATATTATTTAACATAGTCTAATTGCATTAATGCTGGCTAAGTGTATTCCTGTTGAAAACTTGTATTGATTGTTAACAGTAAAGCTGCAGCCTTTAACACCAACTGTTGATTCATTGTCTGTGTAAGCTAAGGGCAAGGATAATTTATAGTTGCCAAATCACTTAGGGAAAATTCCATGTACACTGAAATTTGCATATTCAGAAATATAGAGGGTAATTAGGGATAGGCTAGATATTTGCCCATTTCTCTGTTATAAGTCACAAACTTGGAATGAACTGGCTGGCTCAAGATTTTCTGATTGGAAGCAAAGTATAAAACAAAACTCTGTCCCCCTCAAGTCATGATAAAATATTTTATGATCTCATAACATCTCACGTTGGAGGACAAAAAAAACCCCCAACAACCCAAACACAAAAAACCTCCTAACCCTAAGTCTCATACTGATTCATAACCTCACGAAAGGTTCCCTGCCTACTTTTAAGTCAATAATGAGGAAGTTGGTTATGAAGTCCTACCAAATTTAGCAGAACGAAACCTGTAGTACTGTATTGATATTAATTAGGTTTTCTTACTCTAAAATCACACAGGGATCTTGCAGTATAAAATAACTGAGTTCTCTCTGAGCAGTTCTGCACCAGACTGCAGAGCTCTGAAACAGAGATACAGTTCTATCTTAAAACCCATGGGATAAGGAGAAAGCATGAAGAAAGCATCTATGTTTATTTAACAGATTATTTTTTAATAAAAGTTTAAAAAAAGTTAATAAAATATACATATGGTGTCAGTAAATAGAAATTGGGACAAGAATGTTTGTTTAAGAGCAAATATCTGACCTCTTAATTTTATTTTATTTTTTAACATATACTTGAATATTTGAATGGTTTGTAGAACGAAAACCTAAATATTCACCCAGATACATCAGTGCCTGAGTAGCTCTATGCACCTGTGTTGCCCCACTAAAATAATTTGAAAGTGCAGTTTATCAATACCCCATTTTGGATCCTGTACTGTGTAAGATCTTACAGTAAAAACAAGTGGCTGAAAAAAATAAAATAGCGTTAATGACATTATGCTGCCTGCTATGGTGGTGTTGTTTCTTTCATGCTTATTTGGCTTTATCCTGGATGACCACCTTAAGATTCATCTTTGAATGTGTAGAATAATGATTTGGTTTTTGTTTGTTCTGGTTTCATTAATTTGTGGATTAGCCAAGTTGAAGAAGCAATTGCACTTATACCCCCTTCAAGTGACATTTGGTTCCTTCTATTTTTCTTTATTTCCCTAATATTTGCTATTCTTCATACATTCCTTCTCTTGCCTTTTCTTTTCTCATTGCTCAGACTCCTCTTGTCTCCCAGGACTGCACTTTGACACCCTTAAGCAGTGAATTGGTCTTTGCTTACTGTAGTACTCACATCAATCTTGTGGTTGTGGCTCTGGCCTTTATTCATCATTCCATAATAGTTTTCCTTCCTCCCCCACCTCTTTTCTTTTATCTGTCTTTTAGGAGAATAATGTCTTTCAAGACTTTAGTGAGTGGGAATAGCAGTGTCTATGAAAATTTATTTGCTGTGTAAATACACCAAAGCTTTTTCTACATAGAGGCCACCCACGTTGCTTCATGTTCTCAGAACATCTTATGTTGTTTTTCTGGGCAATGAAGCCTCACATATTTTGCTAATTTTGTTGAGTAAAGATATGCTCAGGTTGCTGATGTTTTCATCTGCATTTGGTAAAAACGAAAAGAAAAAGTCAAGTGGTCTCCTATGTCACTTACAAGTAGGAGAGAGCTTCACTTGAACATTGCACTCTGATTTCTTTTGCTGATTTTGTACAAATTCTGTGTAACCTTTGTGTTGGCTACTCTTTGTATAAAGGCAGAAGATGTTTATTCCATGTACCAGCTCTGGGCTGCCATATACTTGACTGAATGCCTGAGAGGTCATTTTGAGAGGATTTCCAGGAGGAAACGTGGCTGATGGACTGCACAGCCCTCTTAATGACGTTTTTTTCCACTTTCTGCTGTGTAATCTTTCCATGTGGCATAAATGGTTTGGAGTAAGACTGAGAAATTTGCTAGTGACTTTATCTTCCATGGTCTTATTCCACAGAAGTGCATAGGCATAAAATCCTCTTTAAACATGTGAGGATTGGTAAATTCAGTGGGGTTTTCATATCCTTAAGGTTAACTTAAGGGCTACAGAGGCGCCCTATATCCGGCTTTCAGCCAGCATCCTGAATATTGTTTATAGAGCCTATCACTGCAATTCAGCCACAGAAATGGTTCCATTTTTTTAAAATTATTTCCAACAAAGCCACAGGGAAACCCATTCAAAATAACATTCAGTCACTTGACACTTCACTGTCTACCTTGCACTAATGAACTCCTATATTTAATGTGGTCTTGTTAGTATACAGTGCCTCCTGAAACCTAAAGTTTAACAGAGATGAAGCCATTTTGTTGGTGTAACTGTGAGCAGGAAGTTATTATTAATCTCGTCTTCTTCAAGCATAACTCACAAGGTCTTTCTAATCTTATCAGCTTTCTTGAACACAGTATGCTGATGACTTACTGCAAGTCATTCATGTGGAGATATTATACCTACTACATATGATGAAACAATATAAGGCAGATCAACTGCTTATAATCTAATTAGTTTGGTCTTTTCATTTACAGTTATGCCCTGAGTACAGCTGTGCAAAATTCACATAATTTGTTTCATAGAATTTTACACATTTTGCTTTTAATTTTGTTTAGCTTTATAACTGTAAGATTTAAGCTTTGTTTGCAGCTTCAGTGAAATTACTAGTTCCACCTCCAAAGCATAGGAAATCAGATATATATATTTTTTTTCCTAAGTCTGAACTATATTCAGGGAGTAAATGAATCCATTTAAAGTCAAAACTTCAAGTAAATTATTTGCTACAATTTTTCATGAGAAAATGCCAAGTGGTGCCAGTTTCACTCCAGATATTACAGGTACTTTCAGTCATGAATGGATCTGATTCAGAAGTGTGGGATAAGAGCTTTTAATGAACTATCATGAGTTCAGTAATGCCAGGACGTTACCGATTGAGACCTTTCTCAGTTCAGGCATTCCATCCTGTGATCAGTTCATCTATGGCACGACAGAGTAAAAGTAGGTTGTGGCCTTTTTTTAATTTTGGATTTAGGTATTTGAAAACATTAAAAATGTTTATATATAATTTGTAATTATCTTTACTTTCATAGCTCTTAGTACAACATCCTATTAATGCATGATCATGTCTTCAGCTTGAAATACACAGAATACACTGTGATGGACTCTGAAAAAGACACTCAGCTTTCTGCTGTGTTTATTCCTGGGAAAACACTTTGGATAAGTTATAAAAATGCCTCTGACAATGGTATTTCTCTTGGAGGACTCCAAATGTACAAATCTTTCTCAGCTGTTTTTGTGTTTCCACACGTCAGTGGGTCCAGAAGAGAGTAGTACTTGAAGTACTGTGTGCAGTTCTGGTGTCCTCAACATAAAAAGGACATGGAACTGTTGGAGCAAGTCCAGAGGAGGGCCACGAGGCTGATCAGGGAAGTGGAGCACCTCCTGTATGAAGACAGATGGAGAAAGCTGGGGCTGTTCAGCCTGGAAAAGAGAAGGCTGCATGGAGACCTCATAGTAGCTTTCCAGTGTCTGAAGGGTGCCTATAGGAATGCCAGAGACGGACTTTTCATCAGGGATAGTAGTGATAGGACAAGAGGTGATGGGTTTAAATTTAAACAGGGGAAGCTTAGATTGGATCTAAGGAGGAAATTCTTTACTGTGAGGGTGGTGAGGCACTGGAACAGGCTGCCCAAAGTGGTGGTAAATGCTCCATCCCTGGCAGTGTTCAAGGCCAGGTTGGACAGAGCCTTGGGTGACATGGTCTAGGGTGAGGACATCCTACCCACGGCAGGGGGGTTGGAAATAAATGATCTTAAGGTCCTTTCCAACCCAAACCATTCTATGGTTATATAGGTTTGCACACAGGATGATGCTGAAATGCATTTTTGTGTCATTTTATCATGACCAAAATCTAATTCACTTCTATTTGTTTAGGTTTTACATTGTTAAAAATAGAAAATATTATTAATATTTGGTAAACCTCTCTAAATGTATAACTGGAAGATAGGGCCTGAATTTCTTTCTAGAGTATATGAAGGGTGTATTTGTTCATCCTGTTTCCATATATCTTTGGCAGAGAATTTTTTGGCTTAATATAAAAGGTAATGAGAGGGTTGTAGTACAGTAAATTGTTTTACTTAGATTTCAGATTGGACAGTGGATATTTTACAATCCGTGTATTTATATGTGAACCTTGAATTACATAGTTTATATTACTCTTACCCTTCATTGAAGTGAATGCTTTGAAAATAATTTTTTGGCAAACAGTTTCCTTTTTTTTTTTTTTAACCCCGTTCTTCTTACCTTGTACTCCTTGTACTCTGCAGCTGCCTAATATGTAACAAGCAAAACTAGAGTGTTGCCAGGACTTGCAGAAACAATGTCTATTGCTTTTGGTTTAATTTCTTAGAAAAGAAAGATATAATTTTCAAAATAGATATTACAGTCAGGGGATGTGTTTTATTTAATGACACCAGTACTAAGAGATAGAGATTTGACACCCCCAAATTACGATGCCTTTGCTATTTTCTAATGTATTGGTACTAGTGGTAGATTGCATTAACATTGCCAGTATAGTTTATTTAAGATTTGTTAAGCATTTGCTTTAGCTGTTAACATCAGAATAAGAATGTGCAATTTTTGTTCACATTAACAGTGCATTCAACCTAGTTGTTATTGTAGTGTATTGATTTAGTTTCTGGAGCTTACCTGGATTCCTGGAAAGACTGCTTTTTTCTTTTCCATGTCCTTAGCTATGTTCATAGTTTTATGGGGACTCCTAATCCAACAGTGGGATGAATGAGTATCCACTTATTCATTTATTCAAGTTTTTTATCCTACTTGTTGTCTTTTCTTACATTAATT